>NW_028185372.1:7994258-8109731 GCF_003343005.1 Rhea americana
TTTTTTTTTTTTTTTAGACAAGAGACAAAACCAGTTGCAAACTTGAAAAGAAAATTGCAAGCTCACCTGGAACTAATTGCCTTGAGAGTGTTTATGCTCTGATAAAGTCTTTGCAGGCTTTCTTGTATTTTGAACAGAAAGACAGGCCTATTCAGCAGAGAATCAGAAGAGCCTGACATACCCAGAAACTTGCAAAACAAGCTGAACACTCAAGACAACAAAAGCCAAAACAAGCCAACACCCTGTGTTCCCAAAACACCCATTAGATTCTGCATTTGTAAGTCAAGGAATCTTCCTACTCTTCCTCCTTTGTGGTAATTAATCATTTCTGCGTTTGTGAAGTCTCAGTACTTATCAAAGTAACATATCCCATATGTTACTCTGATTGATCTTACTAATACACTTAGCTGTCTCAGCTGCTCAGATGTTGCTGCCTAGCTCCACAGACTTACTGTAACACAATACATTGGGGTCCTGGGAGCCAAATTATTCTTTCTTTTATCTTTTTTTTTAATTCAAACAAAATTCCCATTGACTTGGTTCATATGGGCTGGGAATATTGGCTGAATAAATGTGAAGTAAGGACTGCAGACTTTGACTAATACAAAGTTAAAAACTAAAGACTGATGGTCATTTATAAGTGGTTAAACATCTCATATTTGTTGCACTTGGAGACCACTTTCTATTTATATAAGTTTATCTAACAAATTGCTTTAGCAGCTGCAGAAACATGCACAATTAATGTTGTGTTCTGTTGTTGCCAGTGCCATATCACACGGTAAGCACAAGTTTTTGAAAGTGTTTATAAAGGGCTCTAATTCTCTAGCACAATGTGTTGCACTAAAATGTTATGGCTGGTTTATATCTGATAGGCACGGGCCCATGACGTGAGGAACCTTCCTTCCAAAGTTTCCTGGTGTGCAGCGGCCATGAGCAGCTCTACCAGCCGGCAGAAAGGCAGGCTGCTCCCCTCTCYGCAGCTGGCCAGTGCAGCGGCTGGGGGGATGGAGAAAGCGCTGTGCAGCCGGGTTCCCCCGCTGCTCCCCAGGGCCGAATACTTTTGTGCAAGTACCAGGATAAAGCAGGGCCGGGATTAGAGACTGAAGAGACGAGGCCTCTGTCATGGTGGGAGGGACATGTGGCAACAAGGTTGGGGCAAGCATGCAAGGAAAAAAAAAAAAGAGTCTTTAATGAATTCAAAACCCTAAGCTGCCACGTTTAACACTGCAAGGTAACTTCAGGTTGCAGCCTTCTGCTGTGCTCTGCTGTGCCAGCGCTTATGTACGAAACCTTAAGTAATGCCCCCTTTGCATTTCCACAGTCTCTGTTGTAAAAATACTCCTGTGTGACTCAGAGATGTTTTTATGCTCTTTCTGGAGGGTGCAGTGCTTTCGACCTCCAGAGAAACCTTTGCTTTCACTGCCCTCTAGATCAAACAAAAGAATGCCTTTTTTC
The DNA here is from genome assembly GCF_003343005.1 of Rhea americana. Taxonomy (NCBI): domain Eukaryota; kingdom Metazoa; phylum Chordata; class Aves; order Rheiformes; family Rheidae; genus Rhea; species Rhea americana. Next base: position 7,995,714 of record NW_028185372.1, read on the forward strand.
TCTGAGAAAATTCTCAAGGACGAGGGGAACTGTTAAAGGCAACGTTGCACTCATGTAACTTTTTGTCTCTGCTAATGTCAACTGTGTATTCATTATAATCAGTCAGTGTGAAGGTCTCTGTGATACGTATCACAGAGTCAGCTTACTCCACACCACTCGTCCTACTGGCTTCCAAATCACTTTCCTAATAATCGCATTTGAAAGGACGATAGTTTTGCCTTGGATTAGTCTAAAAGCCTTTCCACCATTAACCCATTTTTCCTCCTGTGGCTGACACATTTTGAGGTAAAAAGATACTGATGGTTTTGCTCATTTGTTCATTTGTTCTTTTAATAACACCTTTACCGAGAAGAAGGGGATCCATGAGCAGAGGCAGGTTCAGCCTGTTGAGCCCCCATCTGTGCAGTGCTCAAGATATAACATGTTGATGCACCAGGTCTTGGGAAGCCTTCAGATTGCTCCCACAAACTCTGGAAACCCACTGCAGTCGCAGACATTTTTAATTGTTATGCAGCCTAACGTATTGCAGCACAGACTACATTGCATCAGCTGTGCAAATGATTTTAAATGAAAATGAGCAAATTACTGCAGTCTTCCCAAGGGTATGGAAAGAGAATAGTATAATAGATAAAAAGGGGAGAAAGAGATACAGCTGGGGAGAAGGAAAAAATTAAAATCAGAAGCAAAAATGAAGTGCCTGTAAGGCAAGAGWAAAGTGACTTTGTCATCACATGTGAAGGGCTTCGAAGCACAAGTCAGCTGAAAGGCAGCACCCAAGAGGAAAGACTAGTTTTGTACCATGCACCAGGACTTATGCTAAAACAGAATGCTACGAGGAGACACCTAGGGAAAAAAGGGATAAATGGGAAAAGAAAAAAAGGCATCAAAGAAGTGGAGCCAGTGAAAAATGGGAAAAGGGATTAAAATAATATGAAAATGAATGTGGGAAAAGGAATAAAAGAGGGAAGAAAATCAAAGAAGAACTTTTAAATTGATGGATTTTAGTTTTTTTTTTTTCCAACTTATACTACAAAATTGCCTCCCACAGCCAAATTTAGCTCTATAGACTGCTTCACTTAACCTCTAGGCTTGAGGAGGATAGGGTAAAATATGTAGATGAAGTTCTCTGTCTTGTGCACCAGCAGACATAGACAACAGTTCTGGATCAAAGCAAAACACTTCATGATTCAAAATCTGGCCTGTTGGGCTTGGTTTGCTCCCAGCAAAGGGAATAGTGGCTAATATACAAAATATTTCTTCCTGGAGCAATTCCATGGAAAGACTAACCACCARGCACACACCAGGAGCAATGGTTAGTGCAATGTGTATTCTCAGTACGGTCCTGAACAGTAGTTTCTGGGTAAGTGCAAGGCCTGAGTCACATTTTGAGCGCTGTTTGAATAATCCGAACAATCAACTTGAAAAATGATCTCCTTTTCTGACTCAGAAGAAGGGAGCTTTCTCTCTAATTCTAAAAGGACAGGARCATAATGAACATGCTTTATAAGGGGGACCACAGAGGTGGAGAAGTCTGAGTCAACTGATAGGTTTCCTCTTGCAGTCCCTGTTAATTGGMGGGCACCGTAGGTTATTTAAAATGCCCTGAGAGGATGAGCTCAGCAAAATACTGCAACATGCACTGCACTGACCATCTTTAGACCAAGCCATGGACTAAATTCATCCCTGGAGACAGGACTGCAGGCATTATCGGCTCAGCACGCAGAGCATCGGCGCTATGACAGGGTCTAATGATCAGCCACACAGAAAGGAAGGGCTATGCGGGGAGCACAGGTATTCCTAAGGGAAGGCTGCAACCTTTGACAGTTGTTGTTTTCTATTGGTGCTGTGTCGTGCAAAGAYGAAAGCAACATCTGTTACTAATGAAAAGCTTGGGTTGTGACACTGTGCAACCGAGTAAGAAGTCTTGTGCTGATTTTAGAAGATCATGTACTCCTGTGCACTTTAAAGGAGGAGTAAGGTATCTTTTACTCTTCTAAATGTGAAATAATGCTATCGTGGTAGAGTTTCCTTTAAAGGAAAATCACCTTGATGTTGAACGAAAGTGCTAGTGAGGTTACCATAACTCTTTTGATAATGCGTCCTGATTTATGTGTAGGAAAATCTAAATGAAATCAGTTGTTTTCCCTGACATTTTTTCAAGTGAATTGAAATCAATACAAGAATGAGATATATTTAGATTATTTTCTGTTGACAGTATTCCCTGTAAACATTAACTCATTATTTATCTATCCCAAGGAATGGTATGCATTGGAAGACAATCGCCTTGCAGTGGAATGTGACCTTGGCTAGTCTATAACAGCTAAAAAATGCCATCCCTCTGACGTTATATTGTTTCGATGGAAGGGAAAATTAGCTAACTTATTTGGAATAGTTGCAGAGAAATCTTCAACTTCTTAAAATTGAACTCTCAAACTTTTAGGGGGCAGGAGGCAAAAGTTATTACTATTGCTTTAAAAATCAGTAGATTAATATTTAAGGGACTTAATACAGTTGCAAGCAGTGAGTTCGTGGCAGAACTTCAAGAAAAAAAGCTATAGAGCCTTAATTTTCAATCCCATATTCGAATTAACAAACCATCTACTGGTACTCCAGCAAGGTATACTAAATGACGAAAAAGCCACAGAGTTGCCTTTCCGTTATCACTAAAACTGTGTAGGCACACTACATTTCCCTGCTTAGCTATTTAAAACATAAAACCCTTACTGGCAGGGTTTCGAGGTCTATTCCCTCAGCTCAGGATGCTGTAAGTTCCCGGTGCCTCGAGCCGATGAGAGCTGCCTGGCATACTCTGCTGGAGTGACATGCGGTTCCCGGGTACTTCTAGGAGAGGACTGTAGTGAGCCACGTGTTTTCGTGCGGCTCCCCACTTTGCTTGGCATGTATACAATGACCTTGGGTTGTCAAGAAACTCTGTACGGTTCAAAGCCAGATTTCGTGGATTAATATTACGTGGAGACAAGCACACACTGAAAAAAATTAAATATGACTCCTGATACTAAAGAGCATTCAGTCCCGGGGGTCAGACCAGYGCTGCATGTGGAGAAGCAAGGCCTTGGAGATCCAGGCCTTGTGGCCATGTGGGTGCAGGCCAGTGGCTGTGAATTCCTCACTACTACTGCTGCAGGGAACTGATCATTCGTTTCCTCTAAGAAAGGTTTACTTTTGTGCTTTGGGGAGAATTTCATTTCTTTTTTTTTCTTTTTTTTTTTTTTTTTTTTTTTTGAGTATTGTGTGTGAGCAAAGAAAAGGACACCTTCTATTACATTTTCTAACACCTGTATATGAAGTAACCACATCTTTTCCTCACTAGCGCTCTCACTTTCCTCCCTATGTCTTGTTGTTTCTTTTTATGCAGATTTTCCTGTCTGCAATCACGCTGCCTTGGACTAGAGCACCTACTTTTTAGACGAAGGCTGGTAGAGCACGTGGACCGTCGTTTCCCTAATTCCTCTGACTCTCTGAAGGTTAAATCAGYTTCCTGCAGCCGTCTGTGCTTCATTATGTATTCCACATATGAAGCGGTATTTTCTTGCAAGAAAGAGTCATTTAGGTTTCCAAATTCACATGGCTGAGTTTTAATCTTTACATCAGTCACACTGCATCAAATTCAAATGGTTCAAATTACTCTTGACTGCACATTATAAAACAAAACAAGACTTTCTCGGAAGAATCTCTTTCTCGCCGTCCCTCCCTGTCCTGTCATGTCCTCCCCTCCCTCCCAAGAAGTTACTGTGTTTATCAAGTTTGTCCATCAGAATTAGATGTCCATTAGAGTTTGTTTATATCAGATTTTCATGTTCTACTGGTTTCTCTGTCAAACATCTTGATTGTTGCAACATTATTGGGGCTATGAGACAGAAAAGAAACTTTAGATTGCAAGCATTTTAGTTTGTTCCTTAAATTTATGCTATTTTTTGGAAGCTCCTCTTGCAAATCCAGAAAACTTACAGGCTGTAGCAGGTCCATATTTATTTCATATCTACTGGGTAAGGAGTGCTTAGGAGATGCTATGGGGTAATTAATGGAACTATAGATTTGGTTGCAAAGCTAGAAAAATATTGTTAGTGTCAAATCAAAACAGAACTTGCCCAAGATTTTGTCAAAACAAAAAAATCCGTAACATTTCATATTTATATTTTCTTATCCACTAAAAATATATTTCATTTAATTTTCTATTATTCAACCTTCTTGCTGATCTTCTTTATTTTCACTTAAGTCAAAATTAATGCAGAAAATATTTCTGGAAGATTATAATTAAAAATGCTAAAAGAGATTGTCTCCTCATGCAAAATGAAACATTCAATTTCAAGTTATCGAAATGAAAAATTTCAGCAAAATATAGTTTWGCATTCCTGCTTCCTTTTTTAATCTGGATTATTCTCTTCATCTCCAAATAGCCTTAATTTTCTCCCAAATCCTTATTTCACTGGAAATTTACTATCCACCCCACAACTTGTAACATTATTATATGAAGACTGCAAGAAGACAAGACGCCACACTTGTAACTGCGTACATACTGAGGCGTCTGGTTTGATCAGTGGGAGGTGGTTAAAGCTATAGTTACATTACCCAGTTACACTTTGCCTTACATCTTGAGCCGTTGCTTGTGAAAAAAGAATATAGAATGAGACCATCTGTATGAATGAGAAGGGACGTCCAGGAGGCCAAACCAGGATGCTGATAGCACCGTTGATCTTACACTAGGGCTGCAACGTGTGATAAGCATACTGTCAACCTCAGACCACTCTGTACACGCAGAGACAGCCGTGCTATGAAACCCTCACCACAATTTGCATCAATTAGCCACATTACTGACAAGCTTTGCCAAGAAGCCAAAGACTGARCAGACTTAGAGACTTGAAAATTCTCCCAATTCATCAGGGTGGTCCCAAGGAAGTTGGTAAGGAAGAAAGGTGTTCAGAGSAAAAGCCTGTGTGTCTGCTACTCTCTACATCAAGCAAGGATGTCGTGTCTGCCTCTATTCGGGCTTGGCAAGAGCCTGTTATTTGCCTACTTGCATCTTATAAATATTATAAATATTATATATTATAGTATTTTATTTCTAATACTAGTATAGTATTTTATTATCTAGATTTCTGTTCTACAGCCCACATTATGGGAATATTGTGGGCAATTTGCAAAAATGAGATTTTAGACTAACAGTCATAGGAATATACTATGGAAACCCAGTTGTCAGATTGCTGTTTATCTAGTCAGGGAATTTAACAGGTTCCATGATCTGTATAGCTTGCTTTTTAGTACTCCCAAAGAGCTAGTTATAGAAATAGCTATGACTTAGTAGCTATTTGCCACAAACTGCTTAGCTAGTAATTTAAATACCAATTGAATTAGYGAAAATCATTACCTGCACAGAAGGTAACATTTGCAACATAAATAATTTCCTACAAATTATTTGACCTACTCTAATCTCTCTAACTGAACGACTGCAGTTATCTTTTCCCTCCAGGCTACTTGCTGTCTAATTGCAAGCTGACCTTGAAGTATAGAAGCTAATGGCAACACTTACGCAAAAGCTAACATAAGCACCAGGGGTGGAGCATCACCAGCAAAACAAAGCCATGGTTTTTACTCAGCTATCGCACTGTAGCTCTTTTCTCCTGACTGMAAGTCAGGTTTAGCACCTCTGAATTAAAAACAGCTAATGCTGACTACTGATCAAGTTTCTATTTTGGCTGCACATTAGAAATCACCTAGCTGAGCTAGTGTTTTACTGGCCAGTGGAGGTTCAGTGCCAATATCTCTTGGGTCAACCATTAGCCAACTAAGTTCCTCACTCAGCTGCAGGCTCTCTTTTCCCCAAGAGATTTACCTTATTTAAACCAAAGAAACAACTGAGAGTGCCTAATACTATGACTCAGAGACAGGCAACCTGAATCTTGAGCAAATGTGACCGGAAAGTGTTAACTAAGCATTATCAGAGGAAACCTTAGTGTTTATTATCCATGACRGCAAACTGATTGCATTCGTTGCTGCCTGAGGAGATAGTTAATTAGTAAGCACTGTGCCTGTCTGCCCCTTAAGCAGTGTGTCTGCAGGTCACTGAAGACCTTCGGGTGGACAAGTTCCCATGCAGGTGAATGAGAGACTTTCTCCTGCATGGAGTCAAACCACGAGAGCAGGCTTTACGGGTAAAAGCCCTGCAAAGAGAGGACTTTCTGCTCCCCATTTCCCTTGGGTTCACCAGCACCACCCTGCCCAGTCCTGCAGAGACCCCTTGGGCACAAAGCCCACCTRAAGCAGGGAGGTTGTGGTGGGGAAACGCCTGTCACAAGTCCAGTGCAGTCATGACCCGATGGTGGGGAAGCGGGGAGGGAGTGGGAGCCAAGGTGGCCGCCTGGGGCTTCCACGCTCGCGGGTTTCCTCTTCCTGGGGAACTTCTTGTGCTACGTGCAGATCTGCAGCAGAGAGGAGCCAAATCTTTAACTTTCCTTTTCAAAGGGGGTGGATATTTGGCACAGTCCAGGGAACAACTGACTTTGGAATTGCCCTTTTCCGGATTTTCCTGCACAAGGGAGTGAGTTAGACCACTTCCTTGTTTATAAAAGGCTTGTATTTCATCCTTCTTCTGTACAAACAGAGAGTTATGATAGAAAATATAATGTGTCCTGGAAATTTGCTTTTGAGAGATGAATTCTGGAAACTTGAGTATGAACTGGATTGCATTTCCAGTTATCCGGGTCATATCCTTCTCTCAGTTTCCTTCTGTAAATCCAGAGTAACTATCCAGTTTAAGTGGAGTTATTTCAGATTTCTAGTTTGTTTACATTCCGATTTGCAGCAATTCCCTAATAAGTTTCAGTTGCATTTAAATTACTCTTCTAGTAGTTCAACAGGATGGATGTTGTTCAGGGACTGATAAGTCTGTAAATATTTTCTTTGTTAAACAGAAATACCAGCCCCAGTCTTGTCCTCTGGGAATGTGGCACTGACAGGTGTTAGGGTTCAAAGATCAGAAAACAATAGCATTAACTTTGGAATGGACATGGGTTCCTGACCTGCCCCGTGATGAGTGGAAAATTCACTCATCAAAGCCCTGGGAAATTAAACACCCCCCACTCTTATGACTCTTTCATACTGTATTAGTTTTCCTTCACAAGGTTCACTTATCATTGCTTATTTTGAAGCAGATCTGAAGATTTTGTCCTTGGGATTGTATCACATGCCTTTTTCCTTATGGGTTACCTTGGAGCAGAACTGTTCAGACCCTAAACAGTTAATGTCCTGAAGGGCTGTACTGATAAAATAAGAAGCTTCTGCGTGTATATATAACTGTGTGTGTGTGTGTGTGAGTGTGTTGAGGGGGGGGGCAGTCATTCTGTATTAAGAAATGCATGTGCTTTTTTCTTCTTAATCCTGTTCTTATTGCATATTTATGACCATCTGCCTGTACTTATGCAGTGAAGCCCTGTTCTATGATATCAAGATTATGACAGCTCAGCAGATGACTGTTCCTTGTATCGTTAGAAGAAGGCAATTCCCAGAATGTGAGAATTGCATTGTCTGGCCGTCTCCATTTCAGGCATTGTACTTGTCCTCTAGTTCTTTTAGGTTTGCAAAAGGAGTGCTCATTATATGTTATTTGTACATTCCATGTGACAACTTCAGGCGTCTCATGTGGTTCTGCATTAAGTACAACCTATACTTATCCCCAGAAAGTGCTTTTGTTTTTAAAGACTATAATTTAGTCACCAGCATTTCTTTATCTGCAGCTGGAGTTTTTATTTTTATTTTTTGATTCTCTTGCAAGTGCTTCATCAAACTCATCCCTTGAAGGGCTAGAGGAGTCTGAGATTTGAGTGTGTGCATTTGCGTGTGGGGGTGAGCCGGCAGAGTTCCCACCAGCCCTAAAGAGAGTACTCACATGCTGTGCATAGTCCAAACTTGCCTCCTTCCTGGCCTTTATTTGCAATTCAAACAACAACAATAATAAAACAAATCTCAGCCAAAGTTTTCTCTCCAAACTTGGCTGGGGTTTCACTGCACGGATCTCCTCTGTCCTCGTCCCTTGTTTGTTCTCTTTCAAAGAAACAAACTCTTCTCACATCCTAGCTGGAGYTAACAGGATCCACCTGCCAGCATGAGGCAGCTCTGTATTTTTATGCAGAATTCTGGTACCTGAACACAACATGACTAAACAAAATTGCTCTCCCTCTTGTGCAGGGTCCAGGAAAAGGCCACCCARTTACAAAGTTATGACTGGTTCCTGTGTCCACATCTTAAGAAGAATGTACAAAATTAGAAAGAGCTCGAGTAACTGAGAAGAGCTCCCAGAGAAAGACGTACGGAGAGCAAATCAAAYTGCTTAGCTTATCAAGGGAACATTAGCAGGTGACTGGATCACAGTTTTTAAGGTACCATACAGAGACAGAGTATCAGGTACTACAGAGATATTTAATCAGGCAGAGGCTTAAGAAGGTTTAATGTCTGGTGTTGAGGCTAGACGTATTTACACTGGAAATAAAATGCACATTTTTTAATAGCAGGATTAACTGACTCTCAGATTAATTTATTAAGATGTGTGGTAAATGCCCTATCGTATGAAATCTTTTAGCTCCTCCAGAAGCTATATATCTTCATGTAGAAATTCCTGAGAAAATGATACGTAGGAAGTATAAATTCAAACTAGACTGCTCAGAAGTGCTCTCTTGTCTTTGAAATGACAGTTCTTCCCCCGTTCAATGCCAGCACCAGTATTATTGGAATATCAACCTGACAATATGACATTATTTCTTTATTCCCCTCTATGGCCAGTATTTTTATTGCTGATCCCACCCATTAGCCGTATCATACTCCCGACTCCAGGACAAAAAGGCTCAGGTYAGTATGTTAATACGCTTCAAGGAGAGGTGCCCCAGCGCTGCCCCCACTTTGAGTGTGGTTTAAAAGTGAGCATTCCCAGAAAACACCAAAGGAAGATCAAAGGTCTTCGTTATCAGCTGGAGAGCTCGGTGGCTTGTATTAGCTTTTTACAACATTGTCCCAACACAGATGAGGGATGAAGTGAGGGGTCCTGTCATTGTGTCCAGGAATTTTCACTCTGTGACCAGAGTTTTGACATACAATACGGACAATGCTGTAGGCAATGAGGGTGGTGTGTGCACTGACCCCTTTTCTGTGGGATTCATTCCTTTCTCCCTTCAAAAAAAAAATCTCAATTTACATTAGGTATCATGAGCACCTCTTCCCACAGCAGGTGTCCTAGTCAGCCTCATTTTATGCTCTAGCAAAAAAGAGATGAAGTCTGTAAGAGTCAGGGCTTCGGGATGAAATGACTCCTAACTGGCTGGGGGGATTCTCCAGAATGGGGAACTCTCTTCCCGTAAAAAGGCTGTTTATTTCACATTAAATTTTAATTTAGCAGAACAATTACTTGCTTTCTTCAGAGAAGGAGAACATGTTCCATGAACAAAGACTGTCTATAACCATTAACTTTGGCCCCACTAGCAAGAGGTCAGGTTTATTTTCCGTACACTGTGCCTGCCAGACCTTTTTTTCCTTGTTCCATTCTACTGCTTTTCATCAGGTCACTCTTATTATAATTCATCCGTGAAAAAAAAGAAGAAAAAAATCATTCTTTTAAAGCAAAGTTAATTCAAACATCAACATACAAGAAGGAAATTAAACACTAACAACCAAATTCAGGATTAAGCTTCTTTCTTTGACCAAGAAACACACATCTCACAGCAAGAACAAGACAAGATCAAGTATTTTTCTAGGACCCTAGCAATTAGCAAGTAAGTGTCACAGTTTTAGAAGAAGGRTAAGTTCTCACTGGAGTTAGCTACAGTCTGTATTCAAAGTAATGGAGTTGCAGGCAAGGGARGGACAGAGAGAGTAATTCAAGATTTGTATTTGTGACCAGACTTTGCTCTGATCAATCCTAATTTTGGCTTTACATTAGAYGATTAATCCATTAATCACATTTTAAGTAGTCTTTGTTTTTACATTTGCCTTTTCTGATGAGCAAGGGAAAAAGCCCAAGAATATTTTGTCAGTGACAAGGATATAGAGTCCCATGTGTAAATTCACTTAGCAAAAGAAATCCCATAGACATATGGATAAATTTATAGGTGCCCAAGAAAATATAGTCTTAAGATTCTTGATATAACCTGTGGAAGAAAAGATTATTTTCCACTTGATTATCMTCCAAACTCTGCAAAGAACAAACTATGCCAGTTTTGGTGTTCAGGAGCATAGGAGTGGGAGCTCAAAGGCAGGGCATTAGCATTCACCTTGGTCTGGYGAGGACTCCCTGGAGATGCTCATGCAAAAGCCAGTTGGCTGTACTGCTGAGGCTGGTAAGAAAGACCTGTGTGACCTCCAGCAGCTCACGGTATGTCGGCAGGGGAGYTGTTCTTGGCATAAAAATGCCTTTGAGGTGCTAACTGATCTCCTTCTCATCCAGCTGAGGGCCAGCCATGCTGATGGTTCCACTCTTTTCAGAGGGCAGGATCTGGCCTCAGAGAGAGAAATATAAGTGAAAGGCAAAGAAAGCTCCAGCCATTTGCTTGGGCACCCAAGGCTCTCCTTGTGTGAAGCTCACCTGAATGAAGGAAGATGGCACCTTGGTGCCAGAGAATAATTCAGCTGAGCAAAACTGCARGGAAAGCCACAAGGAGAAGGCTGGAATAGGGAAAGGCAATGCACCCATCACAAAAAGCAGATATAACAATGACACTGAGGAGGCTATTTTCTCAGCAAGTAAATTTTAGAAGCCAAACTCACCTCCTCCCCTTCAGAAATATGTTGCCTTCAGCCATGGGCTTGTTATTTCCAAGTGCAGTTTGTTTTGTTCCCTTTTGTCTGTTTCTGTGGTTCTTTTACACTTACTCTGAAGAGGATATTAACACACACACGTGCGCACCCACACACATACAAAATGGAAAAAAATAAATGTTTTGCTTTCTGGAAACCCCATGGCTAAGAACAGCTAAAATGTCAGCTGCCAGTTTATTTAGACGTGATATGGCGTATGGCTAGACATTGAACACAGCTGAGACCAATCCTGCTTTGCTCTTGTTATTATATAAATGTCTTCTGCAAACAGAAAATTGGCAGGGCATTGAACTAGGGAGGCCTAGTTCATTTGTAGGCTAGTCTTCCTTTGCTATTTCCTTTCCTCCCTACAACCAAAGTTGGGGCTTACCCATATCCTCTTTCCCTATGGATTTCACAATTGGTTAAAATTAGTGGGATTGTTCTTCCTTTCCTCCATGTATCAGCATTATTCAAAAGGTCTGGAGAGGAGGCAGAGGAGAGATCACTCCAGTCTTTGGGAAGCTCTCATCCCCAAAGTGATGTGTGGCAAAACTCCCTGTATTTTTGTGAGTACAGAGATGACAACCTCAGCATAGGTTTCTCTGCTCCTGGACGCGTACTTACCATCCTGGCTAGCTGGAAGGCCAAGCAGGAAATGGGAAATGCCCCTGGGAGGGGAGCTCTCTGCATCCAGCAAGGCAYGGCCCCAGGCCAGACCCCCTGATGGACCATCTTACTTGCTGAAATTATCTTACCTTCTTATTGTGAGAGCCATTAAATTTAGTGTTAGATGGCAGGGTAGGAACAAAGACCTGCTCCACGCAAGCTGTTTGTTTGGTAACTAGCACCAGTAAGCTGCGCACAGTGATGCATGCATCCTCAGAAGTGGATGCTGAAGCCCCATAGGGCCATGCAGATGGGGCTTTCATGTGCTCTCAGAGTATTACTTACCTCTTCCTGGATCCTCCGTAACTGTGGCAGGACCAGGCTGATTTCCTATGCCTGCAGCCACCTCTTGTAGGGTAAATTCTTCATTCACCACAATGGCTAGAGAAACGATGGCTCTTTATCCAGCATGTGCCCAAAGAAAAGAGAAATTGCCTCTTAGAGGAAGAGGCAATTTCTGCCCYTGAGGACTGCAGAATGCAGCAAAGGCTCTCCGTGCCCAGTTGCTGCTGAAACACTGGAGGAGGAGGGGACAAGGGGCTGTGACAAGAACGTTCCTTAAAAGGCTGAGCTGTCAGAGAGCCCAAAACGCCATGGGGACTACCAGGGATCACAAACTGCCAAGGCCTGCAAAGCTCAGTGGTAAACTCTCCAACTTGACAGGGAAAGTTATTCTGTCCTAGATGTGAAAATGAATAGAAAAATGTGGAATTTCCTACCTATATTCCCATTTTTGTGTACCAGACTAACGCATGAAGTAAGGATAACATTATGCATCATTTTGAAGGATGGATCAAGGTGCTAAAGAGCTGTTGGCTATTAGAGACTGTGCTACAGCTGGTCACCTTCTCCAGCTGAACCTGGAGCTGACCACTGGTAAAAACGTGGCTGAGGTAACACAAAAGAGAACTAGTGCATGACCTTTAATTCCATGGCTGGAGGAAATCGCCTGCAGGAATGCAGAAGAAATTAGAGGAATTAACTTTGTTCTATTAATACTAGATCTGTCAATCTGGTTCTTTCAGGAAAGTGTGCTACAGTTCCGCTAAACAACTGCTGACTTTAAAGGCCTTTAGCTACAAATCTGGTCACCTTCCATCCTACTTTTCCTGACCTTGAGCCTTAATTGGAAGGTCTGTGATTCATGACTAAACAGCATAATTGCATAAAGCTGAGGAGAAAGCCATCCAGACATAACTGGATTTATTCTAAATGTGAATGTTCGTGCATGTAGTGATAAGCACCAGGATAATAGTAGTACATTCCAGATCTCTGTATATATTAGTGCAAAGCAAATGGCCCCAGGTAGTTTCTGAAATGAACAGAATCCTGCTCTCGGTCTGGAACTGTTAATTGTTAACTTACTCAGATAGGCTTACATTCCTTTTACTTCACAAATTAAACCCACTTGTCATCTGTTATTGATTTCATAGCTTTAACATTCAAGGAAGGAAAACAAACCAGGAAGCAGAAAAGAAAATCTGTGTCAGGATGTGCTCCACATACGCATGCCATATAATAAATGACCAATAAACAGACGATTTGGTGTTGTCCAGCCTCCTCTTCCTTCACTCGGGGTAGAAAACAGCAGAGGAAAAAATAGTTGGTGTTTTGTAGAGCAGATGAGCTCTCGTGGGAAAGATGTCCTCCTTCCCATCAAGCAGGAGTAGGTCTCCATTCTCTCTAAGCAGCACASTTAAGAGTAGCACTAAATTTAGCTTCTAAACAAGAAGGCATAAACCTCAGGTCAGGTTTATGTGCTTGATCTGTTGCCAGCATTTCCCCTCCAGATTGTCCATTCATCTCTGTCCTTTCTCCCTCACAGTTCTTGGAGATGCAGGTTTTATACATGGCCTGGGTGTGGGGCKGCTGGCCCAAAGGGGCTACCTCCTCATCCTCAGTTAGCATCAGAAGTGCTTTTCCTTCTGGGGGAGGAGCGCTGATATGTTTTCACTGGACACAGGCCACCAGCACATGACCACTGCAGGGACTACAGAGCAGCTGAAGCAGAGTGGGCTGCAGAGCTGGCCCCTGTGCACTCGCAAAGAAGAGCAGTCCTGGGAGACTGTGGCACCCTCTGGCTTCCGCATGATCCTGCTCATGCCAAAATGGGAGCAGGGGTGTGATCTCCAGTAGTTCTCTRTTTAAATAGCAATCTTTGCTTCTGCAAAGTGTGCTCTTTCAGGTTCCCGGGGACATTCTGCATATGTCTGGCTTCTTTGAGCAAAACATTTTGATGAGTATTACAGAAACGCTGCACCTCTACAAAGTACTACAACCTCTGAGAGTCAGGATCCAGCCCGCAACTTTCTTCAGGACATTTTTTGAATATTTTTTCACAAATATAAGCAGAGAGTTTCTGAATTCAGATGGAAAGCAGCAACTGACCACCATCAGTTCCAGAGATCCCCCTGCAGCAATCAAGGCACAAAGTAATCCTTTTACTTTCATGAAGTCAGAGGAGCAACGTTCAAGTCCTCAGTGCTTTACAGCAAGGAAGTCCTTTACACCCACCTCCTGATGACTCAGAGAGACCTGCAGTGTGGCCTCTCCCCTTTCCCATTATACTGTTGCTATTTCTAGAATTCCAGACTCCACTCCTTAAAATTACATTCCATTTCTGTAGGCACACTAGGCAAAAAAAAAAAAAAAAAAAAAAAAAAAAAAAAAAAGATGCTACCAAACAGCATATTAATAGCTACAGTTCTTTGGAGATAGACTTTGACATCATGTTTGGTCTGTAATTAATATTTGATAAAACCAAATATATATCAAACCTAAATGTGGTAGAAATATTTCTCCTTTGACAAAGGGAAGCAGGTTTACTCAGATAAACGTTTTTCCAGTAGTGAGTACACATCCCAGTGAGGACAGCATGAGGGGAGGGTTGATAAACAGAGAAGAGAAATCAGAGGAAAATTAACTGTTAAGTAAAAGTGAAACAAATGCCTCAACCACAGGCAACATAACAAGAGAAAAGGCAATGGAAGTGCATGAGCAAAGAGAAAATTATCTGTGTAATATTTTCTAACTGCTTAAGTTAACTTAAGCATTGGTGTTACTATTTGTAATACCATATACAGGATTTCTTTTAATATGTAGAGTCAAACTTTCTGTAGACTTTCATCCTTCCAGCTTGTGAGGAATTGCCCTGGTGCTCTGGTGCTTTGGATCTGAAAAAGTCTCTTTAACTAATATCTTCTCTCATTTTTTCATCTGAGATAACTGTTATTTTTACTGTCTTCCTGTGAGTTTGGGCTACTCTTTAACTTGTTGGGACTCTCTTCATGGGTATCCATTTGCTATTCATCCCCTGACACCAGCAGCCACAGCAAAATAATTAGCAATTCGATAAAAACTTGGGAGCAAACAGACAACTGGCATCCCTTTGGCAACTGGACCTTGTGTAGGTCCAATTTTTCTTTTTCTCCATTCACTGTCTGAATACTTGGCATACACAGAGACTTGGTATTTGAATTTGGACTTTGCWACACGTATCAGACCATCTGCTTCATTGTGTAAGGAAGGAGACGAATGAGTTAATTTTCAGGTACACACAATGATGCCCCTATTTCCTCCTCTCCTGATTAGCCCTAGTCTCAGTTTCTTGTAAACAGTAAAGCAGACAAGCAAGTGGCTTATTGTACTAGTCCGTTAGTATCTGGCAGCCGTCCTTATTTCTGCCTTCACTGTGCACTGCAGGAGCCAGCTGTTAGCAAACAGGCCTCAAGAGAAGAGCCTAGCGGAGGAAGCTTATTAGCCTCTACTGGGTCCTCTACAGTGGTCCTCRCTCCAAAGGGTTAATTTACTGATTGCACTGATTCTGCTTGTCTGGTTTCACTGTTTTGCACTTGCTCTTCTGCCAAGGGGGAAGAACACAGATGACTTCCTAAATCAGCAGGAACCCAATGAAAATAGGAATAACACCTGTGGAGACATCACTGCACTGCTCACAACTCTCAATTATCCAACATGCAAACCTAAAGCAACCACAATGCTAGTGGGTGAAAACTTTGGCATTGTTAATCTGGTAAATGTCCCTGACTTCCAGTTTCCCAAGCTCAGACTTACTGTGGCATTGGCAGGCAGGAAAGTGCYCCCACATTGCTTCCTCTCCCAGGGGTAAATGATGAAAAGGCAGTATCAGAGCATCCCATCTCCTGTTGGACAGTATCTCATTTCTTTACCAGTAAAACCACTCTGGCAGTTTGTGCTGGGAGATTAAGGCTTCTGCAGTGTATTCTGGTGGGATTATAATGTTTTTTAACATTTTTTTAATGCACATTTGTTAATTATTCCCTATATTCGCATCTGCTTATATTTTCATGCCACAAAAAATGTGTTTTTAAATCTGTTCTATCTGCAGCGATGTGCTAAATAAGGCAAAGGTGTTGACATTTTGGTAGTGACATTTGTAAAGGCAACAGGGGTACTGATGCATCTGTGATGTACAGCCGACTCATTGGATGCGCAGGATGCGCAGGGCTCGCAAAACCACTTCAACTCCTTGCATCAAGCAACCTGCTTCATTTGTTTGAAAAAAAATATATGAGGCAGGGGGGTTACGAGGAGTGATCTCATGGTTAATGTGCCTGAATGTTGTGCTTAGCAGCTGGATTGCTTTTTGGCCACAAAATCATGCAAGTTACTAAGACTAGCTGCTTATTCTGAACTTTATATTATGTGTCTTTCAGCCACRTGTACCTCGCTTCTGGTGTCTGATTTGAGGCAGAGCCTGGATGCAGGACTACCAAACATCCACTCCTGTAATTATTCTGACATATGTCTCCATTATCACAGTAAACCAGCTTCAGAGCAGGCTGAAGCTCAACTTGACTGTGCCACCTCCACATCTCCTCCAGCTCCACATTCCTGCCCTCGGGCTTTGCGCTGACCATGCTCAGTCAACCAGTGTAATATCCCTACTGGACTCCGACCCTCTAAAGGGATGCCAGATTCCCTGTGCTTTACTAGGGATGTTGCTTTTGCTGTTGATTTTTCAAGAGGACAACCAGTTACCAGAAAACTCCGTGGTGCTTAAACAGAAAAGCCAGGCAATAGACATTAGAAGTTGGGAAATTTATTCTCTTCTTTCAATCTTAATCCTCTCTGTGCTTCCAAGTCTCTTTTGTCATGTCATCCTAGAGGTGTCCAGGCTATGAGAGCTAGTAATTAATGGAATTAATAGTAATTAATGATCCTGTGAAAAGTAACAAAAGTGTCGTCACTGATTAAAGACTAAAACAAATGAGATCAAATTAAAAATGTAAAAGAAAACTCTGTTTCTTTTTTCTGGCATTTCTAAAACCTCGATGTTGGATTTTACAAATCTATCTTTCTTTAAACAATCACCTGTATTTCTTAAAAATCTGGTTAATTACAGGAAGAAAAGATAAGCTGGGGAACGTCCCTATGAATTATCTACCGCTTTAGTCCTTTTTGCGTGCAGTGGCAGGGAATATGGAATGTGAATGGAAAGGTGCATTTACCTAAATGCAGGAAAGAAAGTCCATTCTTCYAGAGGTCTCTGGAGGCGAGCTGATCTTCTGAGTCAAGGGAAAACCACAATTACAGGGATTCTCCAATACGAGATTGTTATTTTGTTTTTAGTCAATGCTCATTTTAGCGCTAAAAATGTCTGGGYTGTATTATGAAAGGCTGCATGCACTCACATGTGTGTGTAAGCGTGTGTGCTTGCATGCGTGTGTATAGAGAGGACCAGAAGAGAGGGTGAGCTTTCTCCTGCCTGCAGAGGAGTACGTCACTGTATGATGGGGACACAGAAGTAGTACTGCCCACTGCCAGCTTATAAATGAGGATGGGAAACTCAGGACTCCTACCTCAGCCCCCGCGTTGCACAGCAGAGCTGCACCAGTACGGAAATGGTGGGCTGTCACTTGAGTGTACCCAGCTCAAACAAACTGTGACATGGCTCAGCTGTGTCTTCCCRAGGGACTCCTGTTTCATACACACACACGCACAGACACGTACATGTACACAAAAATAAACACACACATTCAGCGCATGCCCTCTCTGGTCCAGGTCATGTCTCAAAGCCACACTAAAGTTCTAGATTGCTAAAATAATTTTAAAAGTTAGTCAGCTAGATTTTTCCTAGCAGTCTCAGCCTATTCACTGTCTTCCCTCATTCRCAGACTGACAGCTGCCCAGACACGTGGGAGGACTGTATGGCCACGGGCCCCCTWTTTGGCAAGAGCAGTCCTGAGGAAAAGCTCTCTTGCAGGCTCGACTCTCAATCAAAAGGCTGCCTCTGCAGGGAGAAMCAAATCCCTGGGGAAGAAATGCACTTACTTTTGCCAGCACTTGTCTCCTGCAGAGCAAGCACTCAGAGAAAACACTATCTCAGCCTGCAAGGATGCGCCCATACTCTGAGGCTCACCATGTTCAATGTATTCTGTGCAGGTGGCATTTTATTTGTTGAAGCTGTTTTGTAATATCTGATCCATTTTCTCCCTGATCACTACCTACTCCCCATTATTTTTTTTATTTTTTGGTGGGGTGGGGTGGGGTGTAATATCCTGAAGGCAGTAACCAGTAGAGCCCAGCTCTATGAAAATAGATCCAGGTTTCAACATGCAATACCTCTGTCCCATTTCAGAACAGTTTGCCTTCAGCCTAGCGACTTTCAACAGTTAGCCTGAGTTTGCCCAGTCACTTATTTATGTGACTTATTTAAATGACAGGAGCCCAAACACATTTATTGATTTAAAAGCTGCAGAACTGCAGAATCCAGGGAAGAACTATTGTTAAATGGCTACCAGGGGCATATGAGCATGGAAGTTGTGTGGTTTGCATTYTGGCCAGTTCAAAAAATCATTCCATCACTTTCAATTATAAGCACGATATTCTGTTCCTTTGTGCCAGTCTACAGGCACAATGCTAGTGGCTTCACGGTGAAAAGCTATTCTGAGTTTCTTAAACAAAGCCTTAATGATATATGGCTGCCAAAGTTAGCTGTTTCACAGCTGTAATAGCACACTGTGGGCTGCGTGGCAGCCAAGCTGTCTTTGTTGCTGTATTAAGTGAGGTGCGAGTGCCTGGAATGCTACAGGGAGCAAGCAGCCACCGTGGGTGGCAGCTGCCTTCGGAGTCCTTGAAAGGATACGCTGCGATAACTTGATAAGGTGTTTGCATGTGTTAGAGGGCATGACATCCACGCAAGGCTGGGTGATTAGAGCACGATTTTCTTTGGACGCTAGACACTCAAAACTCCATAGAAATTGGGTGGAAAATATGAAATGTAGTGTTTTTTTTTCCCACAGTACTCTGATTATTTCATGAGAAGCAGCCTCCCTGCTAATGTTTGATTCAGCTAACATGTTTATGCAGAGCTTGTTATATTCTTTTAAGCTGCCCTTAGCTTTACTAATCAAGATAAATCACAGTTTGTTAGAAATTTTGGCAGTGGGACAATTTGACCCTGAAACTTGGGGTGACATTCCCAGTTTGGGGGCTGGTCTTTGTAATGTGGGCGTAGATCAGCAGAAATTCCACCAAAGTTGTTTCAGYAACCTAAATAAGGGGTTAGTGAGTTGAATCTCAGTCATGCTATTCTTATTCTTTTCATCCACGTGGAACTGAACTCTCCAGGTAGTGTGACAATGYGACCAGTGCAGATGATGTTCTTCCCTTTCTCCCCCCTAAAATCTTGTTCATGTGTTTCTTAAACAAAGCTTGCTTTGTGTAAACCACAGGATAATCTCTTTATATAACAGAAGGACACAAAATAAGATATTCTCATAATGAAATGCTCTTCTCTGTCTCCCTGTTGACGGCCGAAAGCCCCCCAGCCCATCCTCGCATTGGGTACCACTTGGAAGTTCTTGTTAGTTTGCTGTATTTGCAGTTCATCAATACCAGGCAGAACAGTTCATTTTTAAAATAAGTACATACATAGGATTCAATTTCTGAGGGTTTATGTTAGTCTGCCTGAGGGTGATTCTCCCCTCAGTCGCATCAGTCTGTGGAATTATGTTAGCACAAGGGGGTGAGAAGCAGGACCCATATATAGTGTGAATCCTGGCATTCCCTGGAGAGGGGTAAACATGCCCAGCTTCTTAAAATTGCCTGTAGTCAGTCAGAGGTACTGTGGCTGCATTTTCCAAATAACTGAGAAAGCTGATTTTAACATGAGTATGTTTTTTAGAAATGGGGATTACACCACATGACTGACTGGTATTCTGAAGTGAGATGTGTATCCCACAGCAATATAGTATTTTAAGACTGTTTCCTGGTTTCCTTGATGAACAAACAGCATACACAATATGAGCAGAGTTTATTTCCATTTTCTCTTGGTGAAAYCTTGTAGCTCCTGGATACAAGTTTGGGGTTTTTTTTTTTTTCCTCACATTTGTTTGAATTCCACTGGTGTTACTGAGTTAAGAGAGCTTATCCAAAAGAAAATAAACCCTTTAGTGATTGAGTTGTTATGAAAGTTTAAATGATTTAATTTTATAATTAAATCAAGGATCCAAGCCAGGCATGTCTATTTTTGAGATAAACACAGATACAGAACATCTTATCRATATCAGTGAACCATTTCCGTGGTAAGAACCTGAGATGAGTGATTTGGGCTGCAGTACATGTAGCTTGTAGCAAAATCTGTAGTACTCAAACTTGATGAGACAAAGGCAKGTACTGTCTTGCATGGGACTATATTTGGGTTTCTCGTTATATTTTTCTAATAGAAAATAAAAAAAATAAAAAAATCCCTCTCTCCCCTCTGAGAAGTCTCCAGCAAGAGAGGATACTGTAAACCCCAGCCACTGGTAAATTGCTCTTTTTGGCTTCAAAACCTGCAAAATGCTGCTCTCTTTATCGCAGGTAAATCAGGGCCAAGCAATCACATCTTGACTGCATGTACTTCACCAGATTTTTTTCARAATGTTACTGCAGTTTCTCTGTCTATGACTAGCCAAGATCTAGCCAGTGGATAACTTACAGKAAGGGCACCCAAATAAGTTACTGCGAAGTAAAGTAGAGTGTGAACTCACAGCAGTGCCCATGTGCATACGATCATTGCACCATGAATGCACAATACCTTACTCWGTCCTCACACAGAGTAGGGAAAGCAACTGCATATTTACTTCAGGCTTTTATGGCACATGGAGCAAACAATGTGCTATAAATTCACATYTTTCCTTATCTTCCAGCACTTTTTCTTTTATGCCTGTAACCTGAATGCCCTTCCTAGCAATTCCCTAATCTCATTACTGAAAATGTGGTATATTGGGTCCCTGACTGCCAGCTTATTTCAGGATGTTGCAGAGAGGGTGTAGCTGAAGATCTTGGACACACATGTAAAAATGAATACATATTGAWTTGGGGTTGGATATAGATTAGAAGGCCAGCAATCTAGGGCCAAATTTCCAAAATTCATCTAAGGCAGATCAGAATGCAACACGCCTTCATACTGATGTGTCCTTGCTGTATAATCAATTGCAGTTGCGCAGCTGTGAAGAAGCTTTCTTTTAATGAAACTGTTTTCATGCTTCCTGAAACTGCTTTGGTTCTAAATGTAGGGAATCTGGTACGTGAACGGTGTATATTTCAATTGCATCTGCATGTCACAAACACAGTAGCTGCATTCATGAATCAGCTGATTTGACAGTTAGTTAACTTTTAAYAGACTATTTCCAGCCAGACCTACAAGTTCCAGCAATGCACATCTATTGATGCATACTGGAACTTGCAAATCTAGTGGAAAATACCTCAAGAACTGAAAAGTTAGGATGTACTAAATTCCTTCCCTCTTGATAACTTCACCAATTGCACATTACCATTCTGCCTATAGAGAAATTCTGCAAATTCAAATTGTTTCTTCTACTATATGACCAGAAAACTTGACCTTACAAGCTCCACTGCACAGTCCTACCAGTGCATCAGACCTGCGTCAGAACTCATGTGGTTGTTTATAATTTMTTTCTTTCTTCAGTAGTCAGAAGTATGCTGGCATGGGCAGACACTGAGTTTCAGTGACTAGCTGGCAGGTCTCCCAGGGCATTCAACTCTAAGTTAAAGGTACACTGAGACATGAAAAGCTATTTCTGTTCACTGCAGCTATTATAGTATTACTATTATTAATCAGAAGCAGTTAGTTTTCTCCTTAGTAACAGGAAGAGGTGGACTGAGGATCATCAGTTCAACAAAAGTTCAAGTGGTTATTCACCTAACATGCACACTGGACTTGAGACGTGGGACTGCTTAGAAATGACAGGTTGACTGAGAAATCAATAAGGAGGTGATGAATCTTGGGTGCATAGTAGATTTATGCATTAAGCCAGCCATCTGGGAACTATTTAAATCAATTTAAATTGTTCTGTCAACTGATGAAGATAGCAAGTAATCATTCATGGTATGGCTGCTATTCAGAGAGCGGTTGGGTTCCTGTGCTGCCTGTTTTCCCTTGTCACATGGAAAACTTCATTCTGAATTTGTGTGGAGATGTATGAATAGAAAAATCAACCTTCTGGGAATTTACTTTTTTAATAGCCTGTGAAAAGACTGCTAGAAGTCCTTTTGCGATCCTCTACTCTCTGATGGCTTTTCCTTGGCCTTGTTCCCTGACTAAGCCAGGTGGCTGTGGGAAAGACAGTTTCATGCTGCTTGGTTCTACATTTAGACATAACTGTGGAGCAAAAGTGATGCTATAAAAAGTTTTAACTTCAGTGAGAAATTTAAATCTGCCACTTATCTTATAGGATCCTCCAGAGTGCGGCACTTCCTCCTAAATCCCCCCTCCTCCCCTCACACACGGGCAGGAACCGTTCACAGAGTCAGAAACAGAGGTTGTGCCTAAGCCGCACTGGGTTCATTTTGCAAGCCCTTCACGTTGAACGAGCGGTTATAATTTTTTCCTCCAGCTTTGGGGTAGTACCTGAAGTGACAGGTCGAGTCTGTGTTGCAGGGGGGTGGCAGAATGAAGCAGCTGGAGGTCTGGCAGCCCAGACCCACGCAAGTAGCTATGCCAGTGCTCATGGGGTTCAGCTCTTGCATGTAGCAAGAAGCAGGGAGAAAAGAGTTCATAGGCAGGCAAAAGACTTTAGAGAAGACACTCTCTGATTCCCACTATGCCCCTTTTTTGAGTTGTGTTATGAAGCCATTTGAATTTTGTGCATGTAGTGTTTCATTTAGCTCTCAGACTAACTTGCATTMATTTCTACTGGCAGAATTAAACATGATGCACTGTTAGCTCTTAACCATGTAAATCTGTAAAATGTCCTCACTCTGTAACCACAGAAGGTTAAGTAACTGCCAGCTTCTCGACTGAAAGAAGAAGATGTTGAGAATTTCTGAGAGGTGTCGTAGTTGACAAGACTGGATCCAGAGGTTAGGAAGTGCTTCCTTTGATGACCCATTTTGGCTAATACGGTAGGTAGGATGCCGTTGCTTGTGCAGCGTGTGCCTGTACCTCTCCTTCTGTGGCGCCTGCATGACCAGTGTTTGTCCTTTTCCCCCATGTGAAGAAAGTGGTCAAGGAAAATGAACGACCGGCATGAGCAAGGCTGCAGAGGATTTACTGTTCAGTGGAAAGAGACTTTTAAACTTTGACTTTGTAAGTACCTTGGTGCTCTTGCCTATCAGTGCTTCTAAGAGAAACTGATCCTGTTCAGAGACACAGAGAAGTTGAATCCTTGGCTTTCCTGAAACATTTAAGATGTATTGCATCAAGCTCTAGAAGCCCGTTACTTTCCAATGGCACTGTAACATCATTTTCAGTAATGCAATCAAACAAATTTTACTGTAATTATTAATTGTGTAGGGATATTTGCAGCCTTCCCCATGCAACTCAGTTATTTGCATTTCAGAGATGCAGACTGGAATCCAAATTACAATTTTGTTTTTCAAACAACAGGAGACCAAAACACATTTTGAAATTCACTATCACCAGTACAAAGCTTTCCTACTAGGGAGAACATCCAAGCAATGGTGAAGCCTAGACAGCTTTTGTGGGACAGGAATCTAGAAATTCAGCAAAATGGTTTCAGACTATATTCATATTAAACCTGGTTTAATAGTGATCATTTTTAAGCTGGTATAAATATATGCATCCATTTGACTGAGTAGTTAGTAAGGGATCAGTACTCAGCACAACAAATTTATAAATATATGTAGCTCTCTAAATATAATTGGTCGTTCCTAGTGTTTTTTTTTTTTGAGGCTTTATGTGTGAGAGAAGACCACAGCTCACAACAGCAGTATGATGTTGTTATATGCCTTCAGCAATGTGAATATTCAAGTGYGATCTTCTGTGTGAGTCGTGGGAATCAGCGATGGTAACAGGCACTTCACAGAGACATGTCCGTGCCCAGAAACACCTTCCCGGGGTGATGAAGGAGCTGTGGAACAAGGTGGCAGTGCTGCTTCTGTGAACAGCTGCACCAGCACTATTTTCCAGTGTTTTGACCAGAAGTCTCAAATGTTCCTGCTAATTTGGAGAGGTGACAATTGATATTGTTTTGTATGGCCTTGTCCCAAAAATAACTTAAATAATTTCTAAATACTCTTTGCAAGGAACAATGCTGGAAAACTCTGGAAAACTACTTTTGTGAGGGACACTAACTATATGAGTGAGGGACATTTTGATGTTGCATAGCAGGGACAAGCACTGTTTTAGCCTTTCTTTGGCAATAGGCGAAGAGAAARTTTCATTTTGCTGAACCTGGAAAAAAATCTTTAACACAAGAGAAAAAGAGAGGACAAAATAGACAGTTTGTTGTAGCTTTAATGTACATAAATATGAGGGATTTATTGAAGCCTATATTTCTTTTCTACCTCAACAGGATTGAATTCTTCTGTCACAGTTATTTTGTTTTGTAACTGAGGTTATCTTGGTTATAAGCCTGCAATTCAGTTTCCTGTAATGAACTAACATTCACTCAAAGTGATGTCTGTAAAAAGGTAGAGAGGTACGAATGCAGCTGCAGAAGCTTCTCCTGAGATGTCTCCTGAACGCCGCTCACAATTTATTGTAATTCTTCCATACGTAGCTAACAGAGACATAATTTCCCAAGGTTAGTATTCTATTTTGATTTCTCAGTCATATTTTTTTTTCTGGAGGGAAGTTATTAGAGTGTCCAGAAATAGCACCTTCCCTTGCCCTAGGTATGACTCTGCTGCCACTCGCTAGGGGTGGCACGCGTGTTGCRTGTTAACTGTGCTGCTCGAATACGGCACGCTTCTGTGTAGCAGCTCTGGCAGATTTCAAGGTCCTTTAGAAGAAGGCAGCTACTTACTCCCCTATTGCACCTACTACAATGTGGATAAATATTGCTTTCAATTTCTACTGCAGACTGAGACAGAGAGAGATGACCATGGTTACTCGGAAAGATAATAACAGGCTCAGGAAAACTATGTAAGTACACTTAATATTTGTATTTAACATCTGCAAAACAAACAAACAAACAAAAAGACAAAAATCAAAAAAACCATCCACAGACCTGGCATTAAATATTCTCTCTGTTTGCCACTAATATCACAGGCAACTGCAACTACCCAGGCAAGAATCAAGCTTAGTATAACTGCAAATGCACTCTGTATTTTAAAAAAATAAACTTTGTCTTTCTTGCCATTCCCATTCCCTCAGATACATAAGTTTCTTGTGTATTTCTCACTCTATGGACATCTGTGCTTTCTTCTGATGTGGAATGAATCATCTTAGTTCATCAAAATAGTGGCTGTAATAAAGGTACTTGCAAATGAAGTATTTTTTATCATCAAAGGGAAAATCATTCTAGTCACCTACAATAACTATGTTTCAAAATAAACAATTAATTTTCATTAAAATCTTAGTTTATATAAGACAAGATTTTTCATTATAGGTAAGTTGTTTGGTTGTGTCAGCAGGTGCTGTTATTAAGTATGTGCAGTTAATCCAGTGAGAAAGTAAAAAATACTGCTTCTTCTATGGTTTGGATATATAAGCAATAGCAGAAAATAAATATGTAACTAAGTTACACTCACAGAAGTGAAATAAGTGAAGCTACTCTTTCATATTTTTATGAATACGTCAACATAAGAGAATAAATCTGTATCAAAAAATTATTAAAAAGTCTCACTCTCTTATTTGATATTGCTATACAAGTAAACAGTCCCAAGGTAAGTYTGGGCAGGGCCTTTCCAGCAGAACACAGAAGGAAAGAATACAGAGGAACTTCTTGTAGCCCAGAGATATAAATTTATGTTTATGGGTCTGGCTGAAGATAATCTATTTAAAGAAGGCATCTGGTAGTTAAGTATGAAGTGAGATCATCCAACTTCAGGTATGCAGAAACCATGGCAAAATAGCTGCAAGGACTTGTGCTAAGACACAACTTCCCTAGGGGCAACAAGTTTCTTATTTCCCAGAGTAAGTGAAGGCAATTTGTCAGCTGGACATGTGTAAGTAAGCAAGTTCCCTTCCCCTTTGTCTTGCACTTTTTCACAGGAAGGAGAAGAGAAATATTGTCTTCACGACTAACAATTCCAGTTGCCTTGTTACGGTACATATATCACTGTGCCAAAAGCTTGTGCAAAAATGYGCAGCCAGAAACTGCTAATTTAAGGGGCCTGGAGGGACAGATGAGAGAGTCTTAGTCTTCATAAACCCTGTAGAAGCTTAATCTTCAATGTTTGTAAGCCTGCACATCAAACACATGTTTCTTCAATTGCTTCCTATCCAAGAAAATGTGTGGTAACGAAGATGTCTGACTCATTTATTACTAATAGCAAAGAAGTGGCAAATGGATTGCTGCTGYGGTTCACATCTGCTTCAGCAGCCTTCTGCAGAGGTGCCTGCGTTAGCCCTGAGGGAGCTGGTCCACACTGCTGGGTGCAGGAGAGCCGYGGTAGCTCACTGCTCTCCCTAGGCCATCAGGACTTCTCTGCAGCTCCCTGTGCTATGCCACGCAGAGAGTTTGGGTCTGTGTCCGGGGCTCTCAGCCGGCAGCAGTATCCCTCGGATATGTGTCTGAGTATGACTTAGAAGCACACCTCTTGCTCTGGGGTTTTAAGGGGAACTATCTAAACTAGTCCTGTTTCTATATGAAATTCCTTCTGGCCACTTAATCCGCAGTAAATGCAGCTTATTTAAGCTGTAGCTGAGCTTTAATCAGGAGCAGCTCTGCCATGGTGTATGGGGAGGAGGCAGGTTTCCCGGGATGCACTGATGACCGCGGTGCCAGCCACAGCCCCGAGAGCCACAAGGACCCTAGCTGCTGTATTCGGTAGGATTCTTTCCACATGCACATTCAGTAACTAGCAGCGGCACCAAGCATGGCTTTAGGGGGTCCTTTTATGTCACACACTTATGTAGGGTAGCTCTCCATTCCCATGTCACACTGCTGTTAYGTTTTTTTCCTGGCATTTCCTGGGGCTGTGTCAGTCCTGCCCTTGCAGTGGCTTTGCTGAAACACCACTTTATACTACTATATTGTGGTTGACCTGAAGGATCTTCTCAGACACGTCCTTTAAGCAAGAAATATCCTCGTTTAGTGATCTGAAAGTAGCACCTTGAATTTCTCTCAAATCCCTCCTTGAGAATCATGATCATCTTGGTACTCTCAGCAAACTGCTCTATGCAGATGGTGGTGAAGAAATTCAACACAAGAGCTTCAGTGGGCTGGGCAGAAAAAAAAAACAGCTGTCAAATGAGAAATTCTAAGGTTCTGACATTTTATTATTTCCCTATACTGGGTCAAAAAATGACATTCTCTATTATTCTCCTCATGAAAAAAAATATTAGTTTCTAAAAGTGGAACTGAAATGGCTATCTTTGACTTTACTGTTAGCATCTGTTACACAACATATTGTAGAGAAATGAAAGTTGCTATGCTGGCACAAAATGTTCTGGTTTCTTGAAAACGAAGCATTTCTGTCGTCCCCTAGGACTGGCAGTATTCACACATTCTTGTGGAACATCTCAGTTCAGCGCTGCTTCAATAATATTCACAAATGGAAAACCACTGTCAGAAATTTTTCAGCCGTGGTTAACCATCAATATCTCTTGTTGATTTAGGATTCTTTGACTTCAAGGCTCTGTTGGATTTAATATACTTTCATCTGAAAACAAATGCACACGAAAGAGCCTAAGTTTTGATTCATTGTCTGGAAGCATTTCATGTTACCAAACCGCCTTGTCGCTCTCCTCCCTCAGCTCTGCCATTTGTTCCTCTCTTTAATATTTTAAGCAGTGAGCACTTCTAGAGGTGGGATGCTTCTYGGACAGACCAAGATTTCCAGGAGATTATGGAGATTTCCAGAGATTATGGAGAGCAAATGACAGATATCTTAACATGATGGGATTTTCAGTAGATGTTCTGCACTTCAGGACATGTAAGGTAGCTAAACTGAGCCCACAAAAATGAAAGCTTTATACCGTATTCAGCTTATTAAGTCCTGGATGATCATTACTCTGTTGCAAATCTAAAACAAATCCTCAGAATTCATGTGGGCTATGCAGAAACAAAATTTGTGACAATTTCAACCCATGAAATGTCATTATTCTGCTGACATAAAGAATAGCCACCTGTCCAAGAGGAAGTACTGTTTCTTGTAGTCACTAGAAGAAATGGTTGATAGCAATCCCTGCAAGAACAGAAATTTGCTTTCAGCCACAGCTAGGAGATGATGGCATTTTACTGGCGTTGGCCACTGATGTTGATCAGTGCTGTGAAAAAAATAAGATCTTGCTTGCAGTGTGTAATAATTCTGCACTCTTTCTTAATGTGAGTCAGGCGCACTCAGATTTCTGGCGTGAGCTGACGTTCTCCCAGAAGGTCTATTCTAAGCAGCCTGTGCAATGAAATAAGAGCTGTGCATATGTCAGTGTATTAAAGGTTCTGCATGCTGTGAAACCCAGTTAAAGAAGTTTCTCACAGGCTCTCCGTGGTTTTGTGTTTGGAGCTCCAACAACTCTGCAATGGCACAAGAGTCTAATGAGAAGCATGGCTTTGATTTTAGCTGACAAGTAATAGACGTTTAAGCCAAATTTACCTCTCTCTAAGAAAAATTTAGGAGATCATTGTTTACTCTTGTTATTTCAATGCCGCAGACTTTAAGAGCATCAAATCAAATATCCAGAGCTGCACAATTATGAACTCTTACTGGAATTTAAAACACTTCCAAACAATTAAAGGGTGGATGTTTAGCATGATGCTGTAGTACTGATCACAAATAACAGAGTACAGGGAATTATCTCACAGACCGGTATTGTAGACACTTACTGCTCACCTTGAACTAATGTAAACATAGAGCTCTAGAATTCCTATTTCATTTTCAGTATTGATTAACAACAGTTCATCTAAACATATTTTTCCTAGAAACAGCTTTTCAAGTGAACAACAGCTTGATTGACCAACRTAGGTTAGAAGACGATTGCTCCACGTCAAAAAGCCTTTAACGTCGAGTGAGACAAAGCACGCTGCTGCTACATGCATGAGTTTGCTGACATTTTGTAATAAATATTTCTAGATCCTTCTGTTTATTTACTTGTGCAGCTTCACCATGTCATGTGGTGGAAGACTTTGCAATATCAGCACTGGACACTGAAAGTCTTCATGCAGAAAAAGAAGTGACAATAAAGCAAAATTGTCATCACATTGCCCCTTCATATGTCTCAAGCCAATTCCAAATGAGTAAATACTTACAGCTGAGTATTCATTTATACCTCCTGTATATGACTCCTGCATCGGACAACAGTGATTTCAAGTAGGAACATAATTTYGGGAAATAGATGCTTGTCTACCACAAAATGTGCAGAAACATTTTAGGGACAGGAAACTGCCCTGGTCTTATAAACCTCAGACCAAAGTCTTCACACGGGCATCACAAGACATGTAGAGATGAGCCAAAGGGAGACAGCTTGAGAAGAGTTTCACAGGCAGGAGATGAAAATTGTTCCTCAGGAGTCCCATGGCTTTGATTAATTTGAGAAAGTAATGACATGAAAATACAGACCTCTCTTGTCAGAGTAGTACTAGAAACACAGAAACACTTTGGTAGTAAGAAAATGAAACAATAAAAGACCTCTAGTGAGCAGTATCTGCCCAGGTCTGCAACACTCGCAAATGAGGCRAAACAATTAACTCCATTTATAAAGAATTTAGAGAATTACTAATCCACTACAAAGATTTGCCAACAGTTCACATTTGGCCCAAAAGTGAAAGACTAAACTTTCTCACAGTAGTTGACTTTCAAAAATCATCTAAGGTCCTTGAAAACTATCATTAAGCTAAAGCCCAGAAAAATCACTACTGCTGGAAAGATCAAATTCTAACTAAAAAGAAACATTCTTGTTTGCATTCCAACTAATTTCTTCCTCAGTATTGCTCAGTTCTCACCCAAGAAGGAGAAGGACAGGGTGTAATGGCAGATATGCTAGTCAAGGGGTTTCCTCTTTAAAAAGCTCAAAAGTTGTTAAATACACCCATTCAACAGTATTTAAGGTTTAGAAAAAAAAAAAACAACTAAGACTTCATTCTGCAGTGATTAAATGCCTTTTTTGTTTCATCTCGAGAAATCAATAATACACCATCCTTAATGGTCAGTAATTTCTCGCTATGGCTTCTTATATATTTGAAAACTATCAAAGTACCAAAGCCAGTCCTATAACAAAYTGAATGAATTACTGTACCTTAAGGAGCAATACATGTTATTAATCACTAATGCAATCTGCAATTAAATGCAGTGATGAGCAGATCCTGGTCACTTTACCTTTGTGAACTKGACTAATTTAGCAATCATTTTTTTGCAAAATTTGATCAACAATGAAGTCTAGATCAGTAGCATTTTGTCAGATGGAACCTAATTAAAACTCATTAACCGGACTCCACTTATGAGGCATGATATCTCACTGTCCCTCGCACAAGCCCTACTCTGCCTAACAATGCCATAAACAGGGTACTTCTAGTATTAAGTATTAAGTATCTGCACAATATGAAACACTGCAAGGGGTGGATCATTATTTTTTGCTGTTGTTTTACTAATGAGAAAACTCAGGTGTGATTTAAATGACTAGACCAATTCACAAGAGAAGACCCCATCAGATGTAGCCTATGTCAGTTGGAAATATCTCTTTGTTTCAGTATAATGCTCACGTAAGTAGATCTAGATTTCTCTGTATAAAGTTGTTTAATATTCTTTGTGTATCTTTCTCACCTACAGCCCTCCAGAAATATTCAGAATAGCCAGAGATAAAGGAGAATAAGCAGAATGTGCTGATTTCCTTTTGGATTCCAGGCATTGTTATGAGCTTGATCCACATAAAGCTTTAATTTCCTATCTATTGCTCTACATGAAGAGAGGTTGTACAACACAAGTTTTCTATTGGAGTAACCCAAAAGGATATTCATCTAGAGCTCTTGATCATCCATGGGAAGTTGTTTACTGCCTATCTGAAAGGAGGACAGAGAACTGGCCTCAATTATAGCAGGCAGATTCATAAACAAAGATCTGAAAATCAGTTTCAGAAGGCATAATACAAGAGCTAAGCTTGCTCCCAGGAATTTGTTCAGCCAGTACTTACGCAGTAGATAACCCCAGCTGACCTTTCCAGCATTCAAAGGGTAATAGCTCACTGAGATGAACCAGTATTGAATGTTTTTTCCAGTATTGTCAGGCAAAAGAAACTCTCAGTTGACACCATCTCTGATGTCTTTCTTCATCTTACATAGCTGCTGCAGAAGCATACGAATTGAGACCAGTTGCAAGCAAATGCCGTGCTGGTTTTGTTCAAATTCCACTACCTCCCTCTATCATTATTTCTGAACAATATCTTGTTCTGAACACATCTGATGAGGGATGGGAAAAGTAATTAACCTTTGAAACTTCAGTGCCGTAGTGTAACTGGTGTCCCCTTTCTCCTTTCATGACCACCTCAAATGCATGCCATTAAAATCTCTTCAGTACATTAGAATTCATTTCTAWCTTATTTCATAGAATCAYAGAATCGGTAAGGTTGGAAGGGACCTCTGGAGATCATCTAGTCCAACCTCCCTGCTCAGCAGGGTCACCTAGAGCATGGTAGACAGGGTTGCATCCAGGCGGGCCTTGAATATCCCCAGAGAAGGAGACTCCACAACCTCTCTGGGCAACCTGTTCCAGTGCTCYGTCACTCTCACAGTGAAGAAATTCCCCYTCATGTTTAGGCAGAAATTCCCCCATTTAAAGGCAAAATACATTCTCCCATTTGAATGCAAACAATTTCAAAGACAGGTAAGATTCTCAGTGCCAGCAGTGTAGTTACTTCTCAGTTGTTTGCAAACCCCAAGCACTTTAAAGCAAAAGAATTAATAGTTAACTGCCTTTGAAATCTTATGTCGCCTAGGATATTGCTTTTTTTAGACATAAGACAATGCATATATCATTACGACACAGCAATTATCTGACCTCTGGCTGAAAATAAGAAACCACTATTTTTCTTACAACCTCAAAGAATAAACATATTTCCTTCTGAAAGAAAAAYGAAATCTATACATACTGCTCAGCCTCAATTGCATCCTTGGACACAAGACCACCATATGCTTGCCCTGTTTTTATTACTACTATTTTTATATTTTAGGAAATGTCCAAAATAAACATCCTTGTCCTGGTAAGGTTTTGATGTGGCAAAAGCTGACTCTACTGACTTCTGTCTATGGGGAAAATTAACAGGATCACACTATGGAAACTTTTGATCTATGGCAAATTTAAATATACCCAGTATTCATAACTGTTATTTGATATGAAAGTAAACATGAGCTTCCTGACTCTGGGACACCCTCCAGAAAGTATTTTCTGTGAAAGGTGATGTACGGAACCCAAAGGACAGTCAATTTTTTAATATCACAGTATTACAACTCTACTGTCACTTGCTGAGCAAAGGGGGTTAAAGGTASAGGTACCTACTGAAAATTGTTCAGGGGTAAAAGACTATGTTCTTTGGCTCATATAGGTCTTGCTGAACCATCTGAACTTAGGTGCTCACCTGGGGCAAATTCATGAGCTAGTTCTGCCTGCACAACTCTCACGGAACAGGCAGCACGGGTGGAACAGGCGGCACAGGTGGCAGAGTTTGCAGGCACTGCTGGTGAGCTGCATCTGCCAAGAGCTCAAGCCAGTGTTGTGGCTGTGCATGCACCTTCGTGACATAGCTGAAAGCATCTGAGGAAACTCCCTCCAACATTCAGTTGCATTTATAATTGCAATCCCTGCAAAAGGTAGGAGAGGAAGATTATTACCATGGCTGATAGGGTGGTGGCAGCCCACAGCGAGTATTTGGATATTTGCAGGGAAATGAAAGCTGGGCAGGAGTGGTTTGTCCCTCTTGAAGTGCAAGTTCAAAGAGATGCACCTGGCAGGCAAGTACAGTTGCTTATCACTACGTCTTCCTGGGTTGAGCCTGTAGGATCATAAATGCCATATCCACAGCACTCCAAAGACAGCATATCAATGTTCATATGCAAGCATTGGTGTACCTTTTAATTATCATATCTAGATATCATACAAAGCTTTTCATTAGCAGATCTCAGAGAACACTCCAGTATTATGTCTATCCAGGCATAAAGAGCTAAAGCGAGTGGGCTAGGTCAATGGTAGAGCCAGGAATAGAACCTGGAGAGTCCAAGTTTCCCTTGCTTTCGTACTAGACAGTCAACTACATTACCTCCATTATCTAGGATTTAGCTACGGGTGGCGGAAAGCTGCAGAGTTCACCTACATCCTTCCTTTCTCACTGGAACCTCCAAAACATGCCTGTGAAGAGATGGCTGTGCTTCACTTCTAAAGTGTTTCTCTATGGCTTAACAACTCCTTATCTGTGGTTTACAGATCCCTGCCTTACCTTATCATGTGGAAGGATGCTTATAGCAACCTTTTACGGAAATCCTGGGTACTTCCTCCCACTCATAACTAGGTGCCTCTAGCGGGTCAGGCTGTAAAACGCCTAAGACAACTTGCACCTTCTCATTCTGGGGGTCAGGGGCAGGTTCCCAGGTCCTCATGACTTCACCCTTCCTCTACTGATAAACAGGATGTGGGTCCAGGGTCGCTGGAGGTAGGTAGGAAGGTGAATCATCATCTCAGGTGATTTGGCACTGGACTGCAAGGCACAAAAGCTAACTCTCACCACCCCTCAACCACATCTCACTGCTTCTGAGTGAATTCCGAAACAGAGGGGCAAGTGCTGGGCATCAGTGTCAGGTGGACTTAAAGACCTTTTYGCTGACATGCCCTTTTGGCATACGCGTGTCACACTCCTAGCGCTGGCTGCACTGCCTGCCTTTTCAGACTGTGCTAACCTGCTCTGCCAGTGCTCTCTGCATTCCCCCCAGCCCGCCCCCTTTCTGCCTATCTTGCATTTCTTTCACCAAGCCTGATGCAACTTGCCCTTCTCCATATGAGGACAAGCCACACATCTGAGGAGACAATTGCTCCCTGCAGAAAACAGTCCTTTGCAGAAGGGATTTTTCAATGCTCAGTGTGATTATGCCAAAATGCCTCAGCAGATTCTCTAATCTTCACTTCTCTGCTGAACTAACTATGTTAGAGCTTGTTACTGTTGTTCTCAGGGAAGCCATGGAACAAACTAGATAATTGAAGCCATAGAAGTGGCAAATGTCCCATGTCCTATTCACCTGCTCTTCCTGCCCTAGGAAGGATGTGGGCTGATCTTGAGAGGAAAGACATCAGATCAGTTCTGTTTCTTTCTTCTTCCAAAATCAGCTGCTAAGTGAAATAACAAAGTGTGCACAGGAATACTAACAGAGCTTTGTTTTTCCTCCTCGTTAGAAGCCAGCAGCTGCTTAGTGTTTCACAGAGCAAGATAAGCAATGTGACATTTGTGGCCATTCACATGCATTGATTTGGTTTAGTTTATTGTGTTCTCAACTGAATTTCTTAATGCTTTGGAACTGGAAAAAAGCCCAAAGAATATCAAAGTGATAAAATTGCTAGGAAGAAAAAAAATCAAGTAAACAAACTGTGAGTTAATAGTTCTTCTATAAAGTGGCTTTGCTGACAAGAGAATTAGAGCAAGATAATCTTGGCAAGCAGGATGTTGTGTTAGCTGTGCAAACTTTTTATTTGCTCATATACAGTCTCTATTTTAATAGTTGGGTGGGATCTTCTTTAGACATTTCTCGGAGAGAATCATTTGCAGGTTGAAAAAAAGATGACTTGTTTTTTAACTGCACGGAATTTAAATGTAAATCTCTCAGTATTTCAGATCATTTTTTTGTTTACTTAGGTTCTATCTTCAACTCTTTATTTTCCAGATTTTATTTTTATTTTGCCAGATTCACTTCATTGCTTCCTTCTTCAGAACAGATCTGCCTTTGGCACTTGTTATAAGTAATTAAAGATGGTGGGGGGAGAATGAGAGAGGTTGGTGTCACATCCTCAGTTGTGGCTTGGCTTAGGTAACTTTATAAATTTCTTGAGACCCTTGTACTGTAGTTAGCATCTCCTGCACAGTCCCTGCACCACTGCTCCTAGCTCCGCAAGTGAGGTAAGGACAAACTTCCACAGAGCTTTGATTAAACCTTCCAGAGACAAATGCTCKGTGCCCTGAATATCACATAGGAGATGCACAGAGTCTCTAGATGGTTTCAGAATACATGTCAGCAAGCTTTGCTTACGAAAAKTGTGCAAAACAAATGCCACCTTTACAGCATCAGCATGGCTGACGTCTGCACCCCTAGCACCTCATCCAATAAAATGCTCATCTCATCAATCTCAGTCCAGCACTAATAAGAAGGTGAAGCTAAAGGAAACCTGAAGAGATCCCGTCCCCCTTCCCTTCTTCCCTTTACCAGAATTCCCTAGTTCTGTGCTCCTATCTAGTCATGTGAGTTAATACCCACTYTGCTCCTGCACCAGCCTGCCCAAACTGTGGCTGCAGTCTTTCAGTCCTGCTCCACTAAGCACCTCAGAACTTGCTAGTTTGCATTCAAGGCTATACTTCTCCTTGTATCTTGGAATCAGTAAGACCAACATTTCTGAGTATAACATAATCTATTTTTCCCATAATATGAGACACTGGAATGAGAATGGACTGGAGATCAAAAGTAAAAAAATAAAAAATCACTGTTATGTTCACAAACAAAAGAAAAGCCAAATTAGTATAACTTCTGAACAGTACACTTGTGAGGAATTAGGCAATCACTGTCTTTCATGGATATGCTTTTGCAGCCCCTRTTTCACCAGTGCTCTGAAATGGGCCCATATTGACCACAGAGCCCTGGAGGAGAGCATGGCTCCCAATTTGTTTATCCTTAGCATAGAAAGTTGTTTACAGGGATATAAATTGAAGATGTTTCCAGTAATGCTGCCCTCTCAGCTATGAAAGAATAGCAGAGTCCCAGACCTCACTGAAGTTCTCTTGTTGGATCCCAGTTAATGCACTGGTCTAGCTGTTTTCTAAGCTCTGTTTATAAATTCCTTCTTATAAGAGCAGTAGTATACACCAAACAAAATATTTTGAGGGGATTATTTTTCTCCAAGCGAGATCATGTCATTGTTTGTAGTCAGTTTTTGGACTCCTGCTTTACAATACTGTCTGAAGCATGTCAAAACAGGGCAGAAAAGTACTGCCTATCATTTCATATCATACCAGGATATTGAAAAGGCACAATGTGAGCTATTTTTTACAACAATACTACATACACAGCCCTGCACAGAGCAAAGGGACAGGAAGGGAGCAGGCTGCTTACTTTGACCCGGATTAAATACTGCTTTTTCAGAAACTAACCAGCGTCTTTGGCAATTTCTACTGTGACCAGACAGAAAGCTGTAGTGATTATACACTTGCACTATGGTAGCTAACAGAGGCCCTCCACTGTGGGAGCTGGGATGCTGGTTACTTCTCTGCTGCAAAGTGCTTCCATCCTCCTTACAAACAAGATGTGACAGTAATTTGATCCTCCACTAGGAAAAGAGTGACTAAATAAGTAAAAAGACCATGCACTAACATAATGGCTTTATCYGTATTACACTAACGACCGTATTTTGCTCTAATTCTGGAGATTATGACTTGCCATCAACTACGGGATAGTTTCTTTTCTTGCTGAAAAAGACACTGGAAAATTCAACTATCTTCTTCTTCCCCCTTTCTTGAAAAGAAAAGTTCTCCTCCTCTATAACACATTTCAGAAATGCATGTTTCTGTCCAAATATCCCTATGAATAACCTTCTACATATTTGAGATGGACCATCATTTCCTTCTAAATGAGCCTGCACACAGAACTCTTGTGTATTTTGTTATATTCTGATATCAATATATGGGGTAAGCAGGTACCACCTGAAAGCAACATGCAAATACAACTTTTCCATGTTTACTTATCAACTTGTTTGCTCACCTGGCACGTGTTTTCTTGGTCTTAGACTGTGAGCTCCTTGAGTATGGAGCTGTTTTAGGTTACTTGTTTGGCTGGGTAATTGACAGCCTTGGTTCCTGCTGGGGTTCTTAAACCCAGAGAAATAGAGATAGATACAAAGGGTATAGCTGCCACTGCTGACTGAGTTTTGATGCAAATATAGCGTGTGATAATCCAAACCAGCAGCTTGAGCTCAGATAAGAACAATTTTCATAGGAAAGAATAAAGTGTTGCTGTGCCTTACACAGGGTCAGGCACATGGACCAGATGACCTCAGGTCCCTACCAGGCCTACTTTTTTTTTTTTTTTTTTTTCATATTCCAGGTGAAGACAGACATTCCAAAACCAGAGAGGTTTCCTTAGGAAATAGAGAGGATGTAGATACTTGGAGGAGACTAGATGCTGGGACACAGCTGCTTTATCTGGCATTATGAAAGCACATATATGCTTGGACATGATGTGTCCAAGACTGCTGCCTTTGCCCTCTTTGTTTGATGGGAAGTGGTATTACATGTCCTAAGCTGATGCAGTTGTGTCTTGTACTGGCAAGGAATCWGTTCACCTCTCAGAATTCCACCTGCTCAGAGGACAGGACAAGAAGTCAGAACAGATTATTTTCTTATGAAGTTCAGAAGATTACTTTGTGGTTCCATTCATTTTCAGTCTTCTGAATTTTTCTCTGTCCCTTCTACCTGCTTTAATCTCCATGYAGAGATAAGAAAAAATCACAAAGCATTGTGTTTGAAGGGAAAATACTATTTTAAGGTCAGTTTGAGTCTTGAATCCATGAAGTGTCAGTTTTGTCCCAAAACAGAGTGGGAAACTAACTGAAGAAACCTTGAAATCCTACATGAAACTGAATTTTTTTCTAGACAGTCTTGCTACCTATAACCCCTGTGCCAAAGTAGGCAATATGCTATGAATGCAAGGATGGATTGCATTCAGGTGATTAGAGGGCCAGGAGCATGTAATGAATAGCCTGCCTGAGCTAAATGAAAAACAAGTGAGAGTTTTAATGAAAATTCACCTGCATGTGCTCCTCTTCTCTTGCCTTTGATGTTTGGATGATGTTTTACCCTGTTAGAAGTGCAGGCCAAGACAGGCTGTTCTTCACAGGCTTAACAGCAGAATGAACCTAGGCCTCATGTTAAAAAACACAACAAAAGCAGTTAGCAAGTTTCACTTCTGGTGCTTCTGGGACTATACCATGTCCCAGAGGATTTCRTGTGATGAAGGGTTAGTAGCAGCTCTGGAAATGGATATAGGGRATATAGAGACACCATCTGAGCATGCAGGGGTGGGATTAGGAAAACAAAGCCCRTCTGGTGGTGATGCTGGTGAGGGACATGAAGGGCAATAAGAGGGCTTCTACAGGTACATCAGCAGCAAAAAGAAGTCTATGGAAAATGTGGGCCATCTGTTGAATAGTTCAGGGGCTCTGGTGATGCAGGGCACTGAAAAGACCAAGGTACTCGATGTCTTCTTTGCTTTGGTCTTTACTGGCAAGACTGGATTCAGGAATCCAAGACCCCTGAGAGCAGTGGGAAGATGATGGAGCAAATAATCCTGAAAAACCATTTCCATACATGTTTAGGACAATAAGGTGACTGGAAGTAGTCACCATGGACTGATGAAGGGGAAATCATGCTTAACCAATACAATAGCCTTCTATGATGAGACGACTGGCTTGGTGAATGGGGGAAGAGCAGTGGATGTTATATATCTCAACTTTAGTAAAGCTTTCGACATTGTCTCCCATGTCAGCATTCTCACATACAGAGTGATGAAGTACAGACTAGATAAGTGGATAGTGAGGTAGATCGAGAATTGGCTGGACTGCTGGGCTCAGAGGGTTGCGTGTGTCAGCAAAAAGTTCAGCTGGAGGCGAGTTACTAGTGGACTACCCCAGCAGTAGACACTAGGGCCARTGCTGTTTAATATCTTCATTAATGTCCTGGATGAGGGGACTGAGTGGGAAGTGCCAAGTCCTGCACCTGGGGACAAACAAGCTCATGCATCAACATGGGCTATGGGCCAACCACCTGGAAAATAGCTTTGCAGAGAAGGACCTGGGGGTTGTGGTGGACAAGTTGAACACAAGCCATCAATGTGCCCTTGAGGCCAATAGCCTCCTGGGCTTCATTACGAGAAACATTGCCAGCTGGTCAAGGGAGGTGATCCTTCCCCTCTGATTAGCACTGATGAGCTCTCATCAGTGCTGCATCCAGTTCTGGGCTCCCCAAACATGAATTTACCAGAGTGAGTCCAGCAAAGGGCCACAAAGATGATTCAGGGACTGGAGTATCTTCCATATGAGGAGATGCTGAGAGATCTGTGATAGTTTAGCATGG
The DNA here is from genome assembly GCF_003343005.1 of Rhea americana. Taxonomy (NCBI): domain Eukaryota; kingdom Metazoa; phylum Chordata; class Aves; order Rheiformes; family Rheidae; genus Rhea; species Rhea americana. The sequence goes on from NW_028185372.1 coordinate 8,034,880, forward strand.
AGAAATGATGGCTCAGGAGCGATCTTACCACTGTGTATTAATCCCCTGATGGAGGGAGAGTAAAGAAAATGGAGCTAGCGAAAGGACAAGAGGTAACAGGCATGAATAGAAATACAGGATATTCTATTTAAGCATAAGATAAACCTTTTTTACTGTAAGGGTGATCAAACCCTGGGACAGGTTGCCCAGAGAGGTTGTAGAGTCTCTATTCTTGGAAATATTCAAAACCTGACTGGATGGGGTCCTGAGCTGACTCTATTTTGAGCAAGGAGGTTGAGCTAGATGATCTCCAGAGGTCCCTTCCAACTCCAGCCATCCCCTGACTGTATGAAATTCACTGAAAGCAGTATAACTACCTCTTGGCTGTTGATAAATTTTGCTTCCCATGGCAATGGCTTAGCACCTTTCCATCTTCCACTGTTACAGAGAGGAAAATAATCTTTCTTGGACAGGATGCAGACTGTTTCAATCACAGAAGCTGAGCGGGGGGTGCTATCAAGAACACTAAGGGAGTTATCAGTGCCACTGACAGAGCAATTCTGTTCATTTAATCTTTCTACTGTCTACTGTACTTTGAATTAAGTGTACTAGACTTTTGCAAAGAAAAGAAGATTTTGATTTAGTTGGAATAGAATAGCTTTTGATTTTGCAGGTCCTATGACCTGCAAATGACCTACTTCACAAAAGTAACTGGATTCTGTTCAGGTTATTATAGAATGGACTGCACATGACAGCTAAGTAGTAGCTTATTTTAAATTTTTAAAAGTGTGTCAATCTGGTGCTTTGCAGAAGTGGAGCACTCTTCAAAGAAAATGGCTTGGACTTTTGACTATGATCCCTTTTTTACAGGCATAAATCAATCCCAACTTTAAATTCTACCATTTCAAAGACAGGGTGCAATTATTTGACTAGATATATTACCTATGACCTCTCTGTAGTTTCTAAATACTCTTTTTGGTAAACAAAACCTTGCTGCAGATGATTAAGTTGTATCAAGGCAATACAGATACAACGGAGCATAGAGCTAGATTTTGCATTTCACTAACTAGCTTCCCAGCTGCCCAGTCTCTCATTAAAGGATTCCTATGAAGTCGGTTGATAAATATCAGAATAATTCCAATGCTTTGAAAAACTGAGAAGACACACCTGGCAACAAAACTCTCTAAATTTAAAAAGAGCTAAAGTTACGAGCTGTTATTTTAAAATCTGCCTACTCCCACTTCAGTTATGTAGCTTTAATGCCAAAATAGAGGGATTAAAAAGTTAGATGTCTAAAAAAGACATGATTTAATATTCATATGTGGAAGAAATAATGGAGACATATTTTTTTTACCTCACCCAAATACAGATTCCCAGTTTGGGTCCTATTTTGGCAAATAATYGAAATATATTTAATGTATCAACCTCCTCCTCCTTCTTTTTCCTGCTTAGTTCTGCCTAATCATAGTCAGAATGCAGAAGTTTTCGCTAGAAAAATCCAACCATAGTCCATCAGACCTGACTAGTTTTCACTGAAACTATCTGCTGGTTTTTCATACTATATTATCTTAACAAAACATCAGAATTAGTCCAGTTGAAGAAAAGTATTGACATGGAAGACAAGGGTTTAAGTCTTGATACTGTTCATCTTCCATGTGATGAAGTTTTACAGGTGAGTGGTCTGTGCAGAGAAAGTTTTCAGAGGGGATCTTGTAAGTAACAAAAATGCATCCTACCACAAACCCTTGTTTTGCATGACAGATTAAAGGTGTTCCCTCACAGTGCAATCTCTGGAGAATCTCTGTGTTTGGTATTTTCTCAGAAGCACTAGGGGAGAGAAGGGTAAAGCATGTATTTATTGAGAGCTTCAGTAGCCGGGGCGAAGTTGGTTAGTCTGATACCCACTCYGGAATGAGCTGTCTGCAATCATTTGCACTGGGACAGTCTGACACACTTCGTTGGATTATAATATGGACAAGTGCATCAACTTTTATGAAACTGAAAGAAGTCGAGCTTTTGTAGGATTTGTTGTCTCTACTCATACTTCCAGTGTTGAGCAATGACCATAAAAGTTAGCAGCTCTGACTTATTTCCCCTSTAGATGTCAAAACTGTGTAGGAAACAGGGTGGGTTTGCTTATTTCTGCAGGTGGAGTTTCAGAAAGGAAAATTAATGGTGTGCCTTCTTCATAGTGGAAAGACTTAAACAAATACAAAGAGTAAATGCAAAACACAAATCACCTGACATGAGAAAAGAGAGCTAATTTTTCCTCTGTATGCTTGTACCACAGATTTTTGCTGATTAATGGAATTTAGACTTTTCTGAAGCTCTGCCAAGCAACTGTGGGTCTTATGAAAGGCACAAGATCCTCTTTCCCAGGAAGACTTCCCATGTCACGCTGTTGGAACCAACTAGGGTGGAGGAAAATACATGAAAGAACAGGGAATGTGAGTGTCTGGAAAGGGCACTCCAAGCAGATGGAAACTACTTTTGAAAAAGGAGGAAGAAGGTGCATTACCTGACCAAGGATCCTGGTAAAGGAGAAAGCATCTCAGTTCCTCAAAAACTCAGTCATCACCGTGGGACTCACTCTGAAGCAGCTAATCCTCCACACCACCCACTCCAAGCAGGAATCATCAGTCACTGAGATATCCTTGGCAAAGGCACAGGTGGCGGCGGCAGGGGGGGAGAATAGGGGAGTCTCCCTAGGACAGAGGCAGGCAATACAGGCAAATGACCAGAGGGACAGACGACAGCATCTTTCGCCTTCTCCCAACCTTTGGCTTCTGCCCACAAACATAAAAACAGCATTAAGCCCTGAGACAGTAAAATCCCACAGTGCCACAGTTTTGGCTGCACTCCCTTTGCCAGACTTACCCCAGGGTAAGTCTCTTCCAGAAGTAAAAGCACACCTTAAGTATGACTTACAGTAGCTAGTAGACAAAGAAATATCTTTAAACTGAAAGTGACTTTAAATAGAAATGGAAATGGATTTAACCATTAAGAAAAAAAAAAGCTTGACATAAAACCCAGAAAAAAATATTTGCTTAATGTCAGGTTTTAGAGGGTCAAAAYGGTCCTAAGTTCTGCAGCCATATTCTGCTTAAAATTATACACATATACTCTAATCTATTGCAAGCACCAAACAGAGCAAGGAGTGAAGTCAGTCCTGGAATTCCAGTTTCAGTCCTATCTAAGAGGAACTATTTCTCTAGCTCTCAGCCACTTAAGCCATAACAGAGGTAAATACCTTTAATGGTAAACACATTTGAACATATGTGTGCAAACACTACAACTTACTTCTACTTTCTTTCTAAGAAAAAGAAAGGTCTATGGCTTCCAAAAACCTCTTCTGGAACACGCACATGGTCTCCAGGCTATGGCAAATCTCCCACACTCACTGGGAGATGGTTGCAGGAAGGAACAAAATTTAATTTGAAACCAAATATTCTCCATTTTGGCATGTCTGACATACCATTACGGAACCAGCTTGGGCATAGCACCCTTCCCCAGCATGTATTTTCTGAGGGTCAGGATGCTCTCCTGGGTCTGATTCCCACCCACAAGACCATAAAGCAATGATGAAAGGACTCGTGAGAAACATGTGTTGATGGTTCCTTTAAAACCAAAATGGGTATACTGATCACATGAGTCTCCTTTCCATCAGGTAGCAGGGTGGGGAAATGATACAAACTGCCAGGAGCAAGAACTTGGAAAAACTGAATGTAGCCAGTGTTTTGCTTTTRAGAGAAATTAAAAAAAAACCCACCTTGGGCAATAGCCCAAGTGTCACTGCTTTTAGTCCCACCAGGATCTGTTAAATGCCATATATTCAAACTCTTATAGGTATGAAAACAGAAAATAAGGGTAAGTCAACACTTTTTCTTGCTGCTCCYGTCCTACCTATTACTCTTGGTGACCAGCTTCACTTTCTGTAGGACATTAGTTTCCATTTCCCATATTTGCCCCAAAGCTATATGGATTCCAGATTTAATTTACCTCATTCTTGCTTGCAAATATGGCCATAACAGTAGATGAGCACATCTGACTCTTACAAATAAGCTCTTTGGAAAGATATTTTCCCCTTATGCTTCTAAAGGTCACCACTAGCACTCCATCATAATTACAGTGTCACAGAAGTGGCTCTGGGTTTCTGCTCTGTGTTTTCCTCCTGCTGCTGCAGAGCAGCATGTAGACACCTCTGCAGCTTTGGGATTTTGTGCTTCCTCAATTTATGGCTGCCCCAAGGCTGCTCTGCATTTCAGGGCCAGCCAAACCTTCCTAAGCAGTGGCAGATGGAATCTGCTTTCCAACTGGAGGGCTTGAAATAGCTCTATACTGGTAAAATCATCCTTTAAAAAGCCCTGCATGAATCAGAAGTGCTGGACAGAACATTTCAGTTTATGGAAGGAATAATACTGCCCCCTGCAACAAGGGACTAATCCCATAATATACTTAATGCCCAGGGATGAAATACAAGAAGCTAGAGCACTAAAGCTCATCTATTTTCAGATTTCAGGTACTTCTTGAGAAGTTCTCCAACTTCCTTGACATTGTGCAGCAGAAGCGCGCTGTGGTCCTGCCTGGCCCCCRGCCTGGGAGCTGCCTGCGGCCCCAGCCCTCCTGCCCAGGAGCATTCTCAACCGCTGAAGTCAATGCACTTGCAGGCTTTCATCACCTCCGGGGGGAGACGGTCACATATAGGAGTCACATGAGAACGGAGCACATTTCACATGCGTCCTTCATGCTGCGCAGAGTCCCAATTCCTTTGGGAAGCTAAGTGGCAGCATATGTCAACCATACCTTTGCAAAGACAGAGACAGCTGCAGTTTGCCAATGATACAAAAGTGTTTTACAAGTAGCTGCATTTTAAACGTATCTAGCCTGAGCTTACTATCTGTGAACTAAGGAGGATATGGTATGTAAGCATACCCTGGACCCTACAACAAAAAGACTTCCACTTATTTTTTTCTAAATGTTCTCAATAATAAAAAAGGAAACCCCCAAACTACTGTACTTGCAAAGATTAGGAAAAAAAAAAAAAGCTGCAAAAGCATTTTGTAACTACTGAAAGCTCTAGACTAAATTGTTTAGCAGGACCTAAGGCCGTCAGTGCACTCAAAGAAATAGGCTCTGTGATTATCACTCATTAACCATTGCCTAACAGTTGGGAGCCAGTTGGAGAGGATTAGCATGAATGTAAATGAGGAGGGAAGGATATGCAGGAATGGGGTTGTGTAGCATATTTGTTTTGTTTTGACTTCTTTCCAGACATATTTCAGTTTACATAAATATTTGAAGGTTGGATCAGACAGGATTTGCAGCACAATAGTACTAGGAATGCCTTTGCAAAAACTTTGATATGTTCTAAATTAGTCCTGAGGAGGGAGAGGGCAAACTAAGCTTCTCCAATGTATACATTTGAGCACCATTCGGGATTTAATCATTCACAGACCAGAGTGACMGACTTCCCTGACAGTTTCTCCCTTTTCCACCCCCCACTCCCTCTCTGTGATATGTTTAGAAAGTGAACAGCATTTTTTTAGATGCCTGACACTACCTAAAATCCTTTGCACAATGAAAGACGCTTGCCAAATGACAGAGTTAGGCAGTGCGCAGGGGATGTCACGTTACAAGTGGCCTCTCRCGGACCTCGAGTTTTGGCTGCAGAGGGTTAAAGCTGCCTTTTGGCGTAGGTGYGTACCTGGGTGCCCGGGGTGGGTGGGAAAGGCGGGAGGACCCAGCCTGCGCGCCGCGGCTTCGGGGCAGTGCCTGCCGGCGGCAGCGGCCGGGGAGCCTGGCGCGGGGACGGCTCTGGAGCGTCTGCACAGTGGCTGCTCCTCCAAGTGCACAGAAAGCTTTCCGAGGAAGGGCACTCCCAGGTAGCGGGAGGAAAAGCCCGAGCAAGATGCTTGGAGCCAAYGGCTGCAAGGGTGAAATGTGTGATGAGAGAGTCTTGCAAAAGCACAATACTATTTTTTGTCTTATTTGCAGCTATGCCTCTCTGGAGCAACTCTGCAGAAGTCAGCAGAGATTTTCTGGATTTATGCAGGAGTAAAGGAGATAATGATCTGACCTCAAGGCTTAAAAAGTGTTTTCTCAGACTTGCTCAGGTCAGAGTTCCTCTGGCTCTATATTTCCAGTTTAAAACAGATTTTCATATACATCCTGTTGAATAAGAAGTGTGCTTTCATTTAAAGCATCTTTTAAATTAAACTATGTTCATTAAATAAAAGAAAAAAGTGAAATGTAAGAGCCTGTTACTGAGTAAGGCAGGAAAGGGCTTCAGAGTGAGATTGGATTGTTTACATTCAATGAAAGGAAAAGTCTGATCTGGAGTGCTCAGATTTAATCTTGGTGCAGATTAAAATGGTGCTATTGTGTTCTGCCGGGCTGTTCGGAAAGGTGAAGTGAGGCTTTCCTAGGACTGTACCACTGCAGTACATAGATGAGATTTATAGGCAGTCACCCCAAACAGTCATACAAAATGGCATAGTCAAGGTTCTCTGGCATAAGCAATGCTAACATTGTCTTTAATGTTTCAAATTTTTACCTGCTGTGTAAATCACCTCTGAAGAAGCTTGTATTTGTTGGCTTTGTCTAGCCACTTCCTGATGTTCCCTGCCTGCTCACAAAAGTCAGTTATACTGTCCCACAGATGTGCTTTCTTTTGGGGGGCTCTGCAGTGGAATCATTGCTACCGTACTTGCCCCTTCATATCTGTGTACCTAGGCAGTGCATGCAATCGTTAGCAGAAACAGCCCTAACGAGGCTGCTGGTGGTAACTCCTCCGGATAATCATAACCACATGCTGGCTTAGGGCAGTAGATGTCCACTCAGTAAGGTCTCAGGATTTGATTCACAGTAAAACACAAATATACTCAGTTAAAGCTTTCCTGTTAGTTTTGTGTCTGTACGTGACTTGAGGCAAGACAGTAGCATGAGAGGCAGAGAGCTGCTTCATTTAGCAACCCACTAAGCCTAACATATATTTGGGGGTGAGGTGATAATTTAAAATACACGTGGTGGATAGTAGATCTGTGTTTCTGATCTATCTACACTATCAAATGTGATAGGGAGAATACTTATTCCCACAGCTAGGGTGGTACAGTATGATCCCGTGTGCTGATAGAACTGATGTTTTCTGAGATCAAAACTATGAGCTAGGAGTCTTGAAGCTGTGATCATGGCTCAGATGGCCCTTTCCTGCCATTTGGAGCAAGATATTTTAATACTCAGTAGAGTCATTTCTCTCTCTGTAACACGGGATTTCAGCTTCTAGCACCTTGGGAGGGTTCATTCAAAATTTTACTAAAATGTTTTGAAAATGAAAGCACTGTTATTGGCAAAGCAGGTGATAAAACGATGTAGTAGCACCTCTGCATTTCACAAGAGACGACGGGCTAAAGGTGGCAGGGCACTCAGAGGCTATGGGAGAGGGCACYGCGCATGTGGGGACAGAGGCAGTGCCCTTGGAAGGGCACTCCTTCCACTGGGCGCAGCACCACCAACCAGAACATGCGCTTCAACAGACTGTTGGGAAATGAGTGAATACACCCCAGGCCTGGATTTCTGTGTATCCTATGCATGAGTTTATCCTTTTAGTTGCCTCTGAAAAGGGGCTTTTACTGATGTAGAGTGGGTGAACCCTGTCTATTCCTTCCTACCAAAGTTCACTTTCTTTCAAAGGAAGGAAGGAAGATCAGAATAGATCTCTTCTTTGATCATCTTTTGGTTTTTTAAGACTTCTGTTGCATAGAATTCCTTTTTTTACCATGCAGCATAACCACCAGTAATTCTTTCAGTTCTGTTATGGCTTAGATCCCCTCAGACACAGGGAAAAACATCTGCTTTAAAAAGGACTAGAGTTTTCCTTGGAGGTTAAGACAGAAAAAAATCAAGTGGAGATACCATCTCAGTTTTCTCCCCACAGCAGTAAAGAAAAGGAAAAGAAAGGACAGCTATTGCCTGATATTTCAGATCTTTGTTTCACCAAAATGACCTTTAAAAGAAATAACAAGGAGAGGAAAAGTGCAATCTAAAATGAGCAGATTTCATTCTGGTTGAAGTACAYACATATGTTCAGCTCTTGAGAATGCAGCTAGAGGCTGAATTACGATGAATGCGCAATCCAAAGTGGACCTGAGAGGAAACATTTGAGAAACACATTAGTTCAATATTAGCTGGATTGGGGAATTCTACACTTGAGACAAAAGAAAGGACCTAATCAAAGCATCTAAAACTTGCAGGTCAAGTCAGTGTTGATCTAGTACTCTGTTTCCATTTTTGTTTTAGCTTGGCAATATCTTCATGGGATAGTGAGCAGGTCAAGTCTCCAAAGAGCTCATAACTTTGCTCTGGATTCTGCCACCTGCACCCTGTCAAAAGATGTCACATCAAGTCAGACTTCACAAGGGCAACAGAAGGACCAAGAGCCCAGGCGCAATTTCATCCAGCAGAGACAGAGATCCAGGGCCAACAGAAATTCTCCAAAGTGCCTGTAAGCAGCTCAGAACAACAATAATAAAATTGAAGATGTGAGGGAGGAGCCTAGCAGCTGCTGAGCTGACTCATTACATAATGAACATTCCCTGCACTTTTCTAAGTTTGTCTGATCCTCAGCCCAGCTTCAAGAGGTTCCTCACACATGTTTTATCCCAGCCATCCGTTTCTGCCATGTTTTGATTTTCTTTTCATGTGTGCTGTGAATATATAAACACATCTCTCAGGCAATTTCACATCAAGTGAAACCAGAGAGAAAACAGATATTAAGCTTAATTATTTGTTAAAAGGCTTTTAGCCAGACCCCTTTTTGACACCCAYTATGTGCTGCGTAGGAGGGAGGCTCCCTTCTCCATAGCAGAAGTTGGCAGCTGATGTTCCACATGGCCTAAGATGCAGCAGCAAATCTGCGGCCTGAGTTAATCAAGGGAAACTGAAAGAAAGGCAGACTTTTTGATTAATCCTGTATGGCAAAAATTTTAATTCTCTTTGCTGKCAGGGGCTTGTTCCTACAACATTGCCACCCCATGTATGGATCTTTGCCCAACTCTGACAATTCCAGCTGTGTCGACATGGCAGGTTCCAAGGGAAAGTCCCTTCTTGTGTTCATGCTTTTGTGGGCAACGTTCATGTGAAGCTAAAAACRTGACCAGTTTTCCCTTTTCCTTCCTATGAAAAATGCAGATTTTTCTTACTCTCCCTTAGGATCATTCCTCGTGTGGAATATAACGACTTTCAACAGACGTTTAATTTCAAGCACACTCTTCAATTTTACTGATTTCTGTAGGATCTAAGTACACATAGCAAAGTATCTGGTGCAAGCAAATACCAAAGATAGAACAAAGAAATACATAGATTGTGGGTATGCTCAGTCATGTCAAATCCTACAATCTTTTACTGAATTAAAGCCTCAATGTTTGGTAAGTTTTACCTTGCCTTCCTCTTTTTATTTTGTTCTTAAGGGCACAGTATAGATATGTTTTAATTGCACACTTTGTTATATCCAAATATTTGCTGCTGCTAGCCGCATTCCTCYCTTCCCATTGAGAGATAACACCCACTTCCATACTCTTCCTACATCTGGAAACCCCCACAGATGTTTGCTCTGTAAAACCACCCTCTGTTCCAGCAGCATAGCGCCTGTAGCTACACTAAGAATCATAAATTAAAATAACCTAGGAAGGCCAAAGCACGCAGAAAGCRCTGCAGAAGCAGGGAAATAATCCTCTGAAGAGATGTGAATGCTTTCATTATGATGAAATAGATTCTGTAGCCAATTTATCTAAACACTGTTGTGCTTTTCAGTACTCGGAGAACAACAGATATTCAGTTAAAGTCACTTTTTTTTTTTTTTTTTTTAAGAGAAAAAAAAAATGCTGCAGGTTGCTCAAAGGATGGAAGATGTGCATCTAAACTCTCTGAAAAGCCAGAGCCCTAGATCCTCAGTGCATCTGAAATTCAAGGTCAAAACACAAACACAGGCATCTAACAAGAGGCAATAAAATTTGTATGATGGTTATTGGGCAGTGTAGTCCCAGTGAACTGTTATCTGACATGGGTCTGAACCAGAACCCCCATCAATCCTCCATCCCTGCTATTGCACTTGAGAGCATTTGTTCCCCTTTTTTCCTTCCTAGTGCGGAGCTGGGTCAGGAGAGGACTGGCTCTTTTGTCCTGGACTGGGTTTCAGTGTGGCCCAGGACAGCAGCAGTCTCAGAAAACCCACTRTCTTCTCACTATTTGGAGTTGAACCCTCACAAGGATCTTTCTCTCTGAGATTTTGACACTATCAAAACTGAATCTCAGCTTTGAAATGATTCTGTATCCAGAGTCTGGAGCTGGACTTGGGATCCTTATCTCTAGGCAATGTTCAACAAAAACCAAAAAACTGTGGAGTCTTTCCTCAAAATGCTTGCCTAGCAATATATTTCACAGGAATATTGCAAATATGAAGCCTGGACATTTCGGGTCAATCAGACACCCCGGAAAGGGGTATTTCACGTTGAAGATAAACACAAGATGACATACCTGCTCAGAAGAGTTCAGACATAGCTGCATGTAGAGAAAAGTAGTAAGAGGAACCAAAGCATGGTTACCAGTTTCTTAAAAATTCTGTATTGCTATACATGTTGTTTATATTGTTGCCTTAACTGTAAAATAGGGATAATATTTCTCTCTACATTATAAATGGCTTTTATAATTAATTTGATGATTGAATTGATGAGGAAAAAGGTACCATAAAATAATGTTTTGCACATCTAATTTCTGACAGGATATACAAGCAAATGGCAAAACCAAAAGGAATTTGCACAGCTTAGACCTTTGTTTCACATTGAAAGGCTGAATGCAGAGATTTTTATGCCAAACTCCAATTAATATGCGATTTCACTDTAGGATTTTAAAGATATATCTTTCTGTGAGTCACATTTGGGTATTTTTACTCTGGCTATGATTGCTTTCACAAAAAGAGTCATAATAAATCTTCCATGCTGCCAAATAGAACCTCAATAAGAGTCACTAAAATCAAGACACACAAAGAAGTCAGGTATATTTATCCCGTGCAGCAGTTCACCTGTTTCTCATAGGTTTGTATAAAAAAAAAAAAAAAGCATTTCCAGCCTTGGTATTTTGCTACTGTCATCTCTTTCTGTGAAAGAAGAGCAAGACTGATTTTGCCTGTATTACTCCTTTGACTTCCATTACAGTAGGATCAGTTTGCTTTAAAATAAACTATGAGACACTGCACAAAAATATAGGGTGTATTTCTTTGACGTCATGACCATGCTTAGGGTCCCAGTAACTTAAATACTGGGGTATCATAATCATCTGTAACAGCATGGCACTCAGTTGGGTTATTATACCCTACCAAAAAGGATAAAAATACACTCTAACTTCATTATAGCTATATCTGCTTTGGAATCAGTCTCTACTCTGGAAAACAATTTAAAACAAAGTGAGAATGAGAAAGGAGTATTTTATCTTCCATTTTCCAAGTGAGAACTGAGAGATTTGGCTCTTAATCTAGAGCTCATTGACTCAATGACAACCCTTCCAAGTGAATTGCTGAAGGTCATCCAAGGAACTTTTCACAGTATTAATCAAAARCCCATCCTCACTGCAGAGAAAAGACCTTGCAAGAGGAGAAGAAAGACACACTTGACATGCTGCATCTTTTCTTCTGCAAGCTCCAGAACATCTCACAATCATGCAAGCCAGGAGTAAGTTTTATATTACACTGTTTGTCAAAAGCTGTTGGGGTTCAAGTCAAGGCTTGTATGCAAAAACTCTGTTTTCTCTTAATGGTGTAGCCTCTCCCATTATCAGATGAACAAACAGATTATAATGTTTTAAGTAGGATCTACACAAAAGGTTTTTGGATTTAACAGCTTCTTTTCTGGTCATGTCTGATCATGTCTTCCAAGTACCTACATCGCAGTATAAAATGTCAAACAGACACACACAGAAAATGTAATTTAGCCGTTCTCAGGTGGAAGGACCTTGGGCCTGGAAAATGCCAAAAAGTATTTTGTTTATATTATTCTTTTTCATTATTTTCATTTCTGGGAGAATGGAACCTGTCTTCTTGATCACCCGACTTGTGTTGTAGAAGCTTAACAAATTAAACAACCTGATTTAACCTAAATCTAACATTCAGGGAAAGAATCGCTCAAAGGCTGGAACAGAGAGAAAACACTAAACTTATATTGTAGGACAGCTGAGCGTTGATGGTCCCCTTGTGAAAATCATTAATCTCAAAAAATTTCAYGGTGTGGTGCATAGTCAGATTTCTTTACTGCTCATATACATGATTCAGGTCAGGAGCTAGATTAGAGAATACCTAAAAGTAAACTGTTATTGAAACAGCTGACAGCTTTCCACTATAATCTGAAATAGTATGGCAATTCTTTCAAGGAGTAGCTATGTCTGTTACTAAAGTAATATTGCCCAGAATATAAATAGATTCCACAACACCTGGGAGGGATCAGATTGAAATTAATACTGAGAAACTAAAATTCAGAAAGATAAGAGAATTAGTCAAAAAGATCTTCATATCAAAACTTGGGGAATTAAAATCATTAAGTCTTTGCTGACAGGATTATTACTTCTCCCACACCTACTCCTTCTGAGTTTTAAAGATTGAGAGCTGCTTTAAGAAACAGGTAATACAATAAGAACAGGTGTAATAAATCAGCAATTTAAAGAACAATAGGTCATCAGGATCAATTAGTATTCATCCAAGAGGTGTCAAGGAGTTCAGGAATAAAATGATTTAGCTGGTAATAAAAGATTCAAATGTAATGCTCATTTCAATTTRGAAATGTAAAGATTTTAAACCCAGAGACCTCTGTGATCAGCTAGCCTCATCCCTGCAAAGCAGCAGTTAAGGATTTTTAGAAATGTTTTCTATATTGCAYTCAATTGAGACAGTGTTTCTATTCGGAATGCAGTGCTTTGCAATTGAACCTCAGAATGGAAATACATCTGTGGCAGACTGTTTTCTTCTACTGGGCTTCCTGTACCTTCTGAATTACCTGCTGTCGATTGTTCCTGGGGCTGAATCAAAGGTATAGCCAGGGACCAAGACGATCGYTGGTATGTTCGTTATTAAGGAACAGAACTTATACTACTTTCAAATTTGAGGATCAAATAGTGAAAAAAGGTGTAGAAACTTGTGAGCACAAGATACTTGTGATGAATATAACTAGCTTTTGCATATAACCTCTACAGCCATAAGGAAAGAAGATATTTTGGGGGGTTTGGGGTCCTGAGCTGAAGTCTCTGTGAAATTCATATATTCTCAAATGACTCTTGGATTATTTATCCCTTATTTGGTTGTGTTGTTTTCTATGTCTTGATACAGAGCCACAGAACAGTCATTTATTTACTTCTCAGTAAAAGTAGGGGTTTTAGTTTGCACTAAAGCAGTCTTCTGTAAACTGGTATTCCTTCCTAACACAAAACCCCAGGATTGTCTGAAAYGTCCTTTCAACTAGGAGTCTGTGTGTACCACAGGGCCTGCTGACTAGTTTGCAGATGTGAGGGGAAGGGRATGGGAAAAGCACATTCACCCACGCGTTTGACAGTGATCGTCTGTGACCCTTGCAGCAGGGTCCAGCCCTCCGTCAGAAAAACCTGAGGTTCCACACACCCAAAACAGTGAGAACCACGGCTCTAGAAACAGAGAGGGCAAAACTAAAACAAAATAAAACTGATTTCACTGTAGCAGAGAGTCAAATGCAAGAAGTAAATATGTACAGGGTGAAAAATAAATGCTTTAATGCAGTTAATTTAGCTGAAATCAACTGCTGGAGAGAATTTCATTTTCAGCAGTTAGAGCCTACCTACCTTTAAGTTAGTGGGTTGATGCTGATGACCTTAATCAGCATCAGTGGTTGATTAATAAGCTTAATCRTGCTGGAGTAAAGTAAGTTAATAAAAGCCACCATCACTGTCTTTTTGCTATGGCAAATCTGAATTCAAAAGACTGGTCTTTCACAAGCATAATTTAGGGTAGATCTGTTTTTATCCACTCTCTGATTTAAAGTTAGTAAGGAAAGAGGTGTGAAGGAGATGCTGGAAATTACATTGGCTTCTCATTTGAGTATTACCAGCACATTAATGAGCACTGGGCTGAACCAAGGCCAGAACCTCGGTGTCTTGCAGAATCAAGCCACCCTTTTTCTGTTGTCCCTAATACAAGTCAAATCCAAACCACCGKCACACAAGTAGAATTTCATACGTCAAGGCAAGATGGATTAAAATGCCCACATATCTGCACTACAGGAGCCTTTAAAGATAACAAAGAGTAATTTTTCATCATTAATCAAGAAGATCCACAAGATTGCACAAGGCTGGCCGTGAGCAATCAGCATTACAGTTTAAACCATGACAGATATTCCACATGATTTCTGTGCCTTGAGGAATCTGAGGAGAAACTCTCTAGCCGTCCACCCCACTAACTGCCATAGCATGCACTAAACTAGTTAACTCCAGAAAACYCTGCACACCACACCTCTTTACCTCCAAGGCTCCACACCCGAAAGACTCCCAGGCTCCACAGTCATCATAAATACTTCTAATGAGGAGCTTTCTCTATATCTTTTGTTTACACAAACTTAGTACTTCAGTGTCAGAGTCTGGTCCTGCTTCCATTCAAATCAATGGGAGTTTTGTTGTTCTGTCTTATGAAAGTAGCCCCTAGCATTGCATTACATTTGATGATGATGGATCACTATTATTCCTTTAGAAGAACAATAGTTCAGCAACCATGCCAACAAATATTCATGTGCTTTAGGCACCTGAATAGTCTTATTGGTTCCAGTGAAATTACATGAGCTCTTGAAGTTAAATTTTCTGTTTGTTTTAACCTAGCCAACCCCTGAAATCCTCCTCTGTCAAGTAAACATATGTTCCATTAGAATACATACAAACTTGGTATAACCTAGATACTATCAGCACGCATATGGCTGCTCTGGCTTTGTACTACAAGCCTTGTAATCAAATACTCTAAGAATAAAAATACCAACATACTCAATCGATTTGCAGTATACCTAAGCTGGTGTTTTGGGGCTTACACAATAAAAATTAAAAAGCTGCTGGTGTTTATATGGAATATAGTTCTGGATAGAAGTGCAATATATTGGATCATATACCAAATATAGGAAACATGTTTTTCAACATAGTGACTCACACAATAAGTAATGTAGTCTAAGGGGTATATTCCCCCCCTGTGAGATAATACTAACAGTCCCATAAATCCCAATGGGCCTCATCAAACTGAAAGTATCTGAAGCCTTATAAGCTGTGCAGTCTGTGCAAGGCCATGGATGTTAACTCTTCATCAGGAGAGCCAGCCCAACCCTGCTTGGCCCTCGGAAAGCAGCTATTCAGTGGCAGGTGGTTACAGAGGTGCCTGGGAGTCCATGCCCATGCTGGCGGCTCCCTTGCATGGCTCGATGGAGAGCTATACATTGCCAGCCCCTGTACTCAGGCCCAGAAATTCTTCCTGAGGCTGTGATGGCAACTATAAGGCTAAGATCTGTTCCTTCCTCAGGCAGGAGATTGACTATCAGGGCAGTYTGAAGACAACTTACCAGCTTAAGAAATGCAGTCATCTTGGTGTGGAGGACTTCCAGCTCACTGCCATACCTGAGGGGAAGGAAGCATATGTTTCTCATTGTCATTGTAGATCATTCTGGATAACAAAGAATGACATTCTGGGACTATACAGGCCTCTTCAGATTTTGCTGGAGCTATCTGAGGGTTCTTACTGAGGAAAGCAGAGTTACAGGTAAGTATTAAGAAGCACCAAACCAGCAATTTACCAATAGACCTCCCYGGAACTGGGCTGGATGCCTGGGAGAGAGAGAATCTGTGGTACATCTCGTGAAGCAGTCAAAGGTTTCTAGAATGGAATACTCACCCTTTTGAAATAGAGGATAACTACAGCTCCACTTCTGGAGTGGTAGAAGACTGCAAGCCAAAGTGCAACTTTTGTTAACAGGAAATCCTCAGGTGTTAGAGTTTTATACTCTCCCTGAACTACAGAATATATTGAGGTAATTTTCATCTGGGCCAAAAGTCCTCATAAACTGTAGCACTCCTGTAAAAACAGAAAA
This sequence comes from Rhea americana, assembly GCF_003343005.1. Lineage (NCBI taxonomy): Eukaryota > Metazoa > Chordata > Aves > Rheiformes > Rheidae > Rhea > Rhea americana. The sequence continues at coordinate 8,050,980 of NW_028185372.1, forward strand.
TCGAGTTTGTGTGATATGATTTTAGGCAGCTTTCCTAGAGTAAARGGATTTATATGATCATACCACCCCCATAGCTATGCACTCTTCTCTGGAGCTGCCTAATTCTCAGTTCAACCTTAATAATTTTCAAAATAATTTGACAAAAAGGTAGGTGAATCCAAAAAACCCTGCAAGTTCTGTGAAATTAGGCCTTTGTGTAAACAAGAGAATAGCTTATTAATACTTCAGCTGAGAGCTTTTATGAGATATCTAGGAAGCTATGTGACAGATATATAGTAAATACACTCATGCTGCTAAATAAGAGAGCCAGGAGGGAAGCCTATCCTCTGGACACCTGCTCATCCACATGCCATATTTCTTATTTCACCTTTGGCTTTGTCTTAGATGGCCCCAACCAGCTCTCTCCAAGGCAACAGGCAGTCTTGATTCAGGGAACAGTTTGTCCAGGGCCTGTTCCCAAAGGGTGGCATGAATGAGATATTCTCATGAAACTTAATTTTTCATAGCTGCTGAGTCCACCAACACTATTCCAAAAGGCATTGCACCRTCAATGTCCACATGCTTAACCCTAGGATGTTAAATATATATGCTTGGTTTCATACTATATAGACACCACTTTTGTGACCTGCCTGGCCATTATTTTCAAGCGCCTTAAAATGGGGAAAAAGGCTGTGCAAAGAACAGTGATTGTCTCTTAGGGACTCCTTGCCAAGTGCTATGCAGAGTGGATGAGACAATTCTGCTCTAGAAGAAGCTGGCTGAGTACAGTAAGCATACTTGTCTACTTGTTTTTAGGACTAAGAATCACTCACTGGCTCCCTTGATTCAGCAGCATAGTCATMCACAGCAACACTCATGCCTCTCTGTTCCCCATCGATTTTATTGGTTTGTTTTGTCTTTTCACAGGACCTTAGTGTCACCCAGAGAAAGTCACTCTGCTAGTGGAGGAACCCCTTGCCAAACCATGAGGTCTCAGGACTGCAGCAGCAGCTGCCATTTTCAAGGTTTATTGTCTGTGGAAAGAACTAGAAGCTAGTTTGGGGGCACTGAAATTAAATTAGTGCAAAGGAGCCCCTCTGAACCTGCAGAGTGACRGGACTCGTTATGTGCTTTTCGGCTCAGCCCAGCTGTCAGAATCAGCATAAATGCTTCCTGGGTGTCTCTGCTTCACGCACAACACAAATCACTTGGTCAAATAAAAACAATCCTGGGGAATAATTGGAGAGTTAATTGAAACCCCTTCCTGCCAGTGATGTCCCCCCTTCCTAGAGCAAGCTCAGAGTCCTCTGGAGTCCTCAATATACTGCTGCTCGGGAGACTATGCCTAATTGGCGACCCAGCTGCAATGCCCCAGCAGGGATAACTGGCCAGCTCTGAGGASAGCTTTCATTCTGTGTGTTTTGGGGACCAAATGTGCCTGGGAAGGTGAGTTCTGGTGTTTGCTTTAATTCCCCAAGGAGTTAAAAGAACTGTTCCAGCATTAGCTAGAATGTTGATTATAAACCCACAATTTTCTGTAATTGGGCCTCATTAATAAATTCCTCAAGTGCTTCAAAAGGCAAGAGAGGTAAAACAAGAGCCACGGGGATCAGAGCAACGGGGATCTGTAAGGATTCCCGACCGTGTTGTTAATTCCACTTAATCAGCTCAGAGAAGCTCTGTATTCAAAAGAAAATAACGATGACTCACAGAATACCCCTGCCAGCAGGGAATGGGATTCTCTCCATTTATAGTAATATTTTCCCCAATTTTTGTCCTCTCCTTCAAATGATTTTGAGCAGGGAAAGCGACCCTCTAACATGGTACCCTGAGCACAGTCTATGGCCCTGGGCCTCCATGCAGAAGTCCCACTGCAGTCTGGAAGAGCCGTGCTGCCGGCAAGGCCAGCATGCATTCTGCAGGGCTTCTGGGAGACCCTTTCTGCAATCCAAATGTGCCACAGGGTTTTTCCATTAGACCTAGACTGAGAAAAGTTTGAGGCAGTCTCAGAGGCATAACAAAGCAGATTCAAGATTTATTGCTGTTTAAAGGGACACAGATAGTAGCAAACTTTTACAGACAGAGCAAGCCTCCTTCTCTGCTCTAAAGGGCTTGCAATGAAAGGTAGACAAGACAAAGACAAATAATCCAGATCAGAAGAAAAGTATGTGGAGGATGAGAAGGTAGGCAAGTTTGCCAGCAGAAGGGTGCTTTCAGAAGAGACATGAAGGARGATCTGAAGGGGCAGATTCCCCAGCACAACACAGAGAGCCCTAAGAACTGGGCATTGCAAGTGGGAAACCTGCAATGAGAAAGGTAGAATGAGGTTCAAGAAAGAGAAAAGGGGAGGAGAAAAAAATTTTTTTTGGGGGGGGAAGGAAGGAAAAGATATTTGGTGGGAGATGGTTTGCACAGGTCTTGGAAGATGTTAGGAAATTTGAGAACGTAAGAGCCCACAAATAGTTGAAAAACGAGGAAGGCTGCAAAGTAGTCAAAGCAGCTGCTGGTGTTTGTTAGTAACATCATATCAGAACTCCTCCTTCCACTTCCTTCCCCAAATGGAAGATGGAGCTGCCTCATACAAATTCATTCACTACTGCAGTGTTATGTGCTGCCTGAAGCTATGCCTAAATATGTGTGTGTGTGTGTGTAAAATGTTACCTGAGCCTATCTAATTAACTGAGGATCACATGTGGAGCAGCCTGTGTATCTGAGATGGAAGGTCCTAGGTCTCCAAAGCACTTTTGTGTGTGATTCATTCAGTAAGGACATTGCATGGAGTCACTAGGACAGTATGCAAGGGGGGAAATCCTCTTTCAAAACACACATCTCTTCTATTGCCAGCAGTGTATACAAAATGACTAAGGAAAATATGTGTTGCCATGGGCAGCAGCTTTTTCTTTAGACACTTCTCTTGAAGTTTTCCTATGTAAAAGTTTTGCTTGAAGTGTGAAGTTTTGGTGTCCTGATAAGCAGTGAGAAAGGAACTAGGTATTACGAACGAAAACAGCTCCACTGACCAAGCCCCATTTCCTTCTCTTTCCAGCTTGCAGACTTGCTTCCTTAGTTAATATTTGGGAATCTTCTTCAGCATCTATTTACTTTATTTTATTTTTGTGAATGTCCTTGAATGTAATGGAAGAATAAACATTTCAGTTTTCACAGCCTTGTGGCTTTTCATGGGAGCTTAGCTGCATCCAGTGTGTTTACAAAACATAGCTGCATCATCACATTCGTTAATTTGATGATTCTTGGGCTATCTGTATTTTTGGCTGCCAAGCTCACATTTAAGTGTAGAATTTGTTATGTTTTGATAGGTCTTTTGATCACAGTCTTGGAGTCAAACAGGACCAGCCAGTTTTATAACTCGCAGAATTACCAAGTTTCAGCATTCATAGACCACAGATGGCAACGCTATCACAGCGAGGAGTCAGCCCACACTTCCCTTCCTGAATCCTCGCCAGCATCCGGAAGGGTTTGCCCTCTGGCAGGGGAAATGCCAGCAGTCTGAAACTCTCCCCAACCCCTCGAGGGTGTGCACATGTGTGTGTATTGGCATCAGGAGGCAGGGTGGAAGTCTCTCTTCCTGATCAACATCATGTGGGGCAGGATCTTGCAGAAGGGCAATGATAATCCAGATTTATATCTCTAAAAATGTGGAAATGATGAGTTAAGGTAACACCAAATTCAAGTCCTGTTAAGCAGGAAGTATGAAGCTAGGACGTCCYGCACCTCCAAGTGATGGGGAGCAAGGGGAAGGCAGAAGCATTGGTTGGCCAGTGGTGGGGGAAGACTAGATGGGCCGTGGATATGGCGGTGAAAACTTGACTGAAGACGCAGGAGGAGGGTATAGGGCTCAGTGTGTAGCTCAGCTAAAGTAAGCAAAGGCACATTTTTCTCTAACTACCAGTGATAAACATATAAGTAAAAGCAAAGCAGGTAGGCTTGTATGYGCTATGGCTTCTAAAGAGTAAATGGCTTATAGAGAAGTTAATGTGGAAATTATAGTAGTGAATATATGTTACAAGATGTGGTGGGAGCAGGACTGGTGAGAGTGAGCAGGCTGTGCATTTCTATTGTATGAGAGACACTAAGCAACACCAAATGGACCTGTCAAGGCTTTCTGGTTAAAAATGCTACCTGTAGTTTCTTTTCCTACTCTGCCAACAGCTTTGGTATCTAAATGTTATTTCTAGCTCACTCATGAACAGTGTAAAGCAAAAATGGAAGAGCTGCACACAATGTCAGCAGGTCTTTTACGCACAGCTATGCACCAGAACATGTCATCTGCACAGCTTGAGAGTAATGACAGCTGCCTAAATGCATATTAAGGTCAAAATTGCTCCTTTTAATTACCAAGAAATTTACTGGCAAAGATTTGCATTACTGCAGTGCCAAGATTATGTACTTCAGAGTACTGAGTTCAGCAAAACTTAAACGTCTGAAAACCATGAAATGCAGAGCTAAGGCATATGCTAAGTGCCTTAACTCTGTCCCCTTCGAGCAATGCTCCAGCTTATCACTGCGCACATCCTACCTTTGCAGACATCATAAAGCTCCTGGGCCATGGCCGCTGAAGGCAAAATTCACATTTCAGAGAGCTGCACTTGATGGGAGGAACCCATGGCCACTCGAGCACTGAACCTGCTTCCCTGAAACAGCATCACCCCTATTGTATTTTTTAACCCGTTGCTCCTTATGAAAAAAATGCTATTCAAAACCAAGCTGTCACTTAAACATCTTTAACTCACAGATTCATCTCATATCCCACCTTGCTACAGATTATCTCCATGRCAAAAAGACCTTTTCACATCCCAAAGTGGTGAAATATGGTTGTTATACTACACATACTTTCATCTTTCCCTTTAACCTCCCACGTGGTAGAGGCCTGGAGAAAGAYCTGGTTCTTTCCCTCAGATCTGCCCACCTGGTGTGTGACCACTGAGGCTGCTCAGGGCAGCACATCATGCGCTGCAGGAGCTGGGGCAGCTCTGCCTGCTACACGTGGCTGTGCAAAGGCTGTGTTTCCTGGACTTTAGGGCCTAGGGGACTTCCAAGTAAGGCTTGCTGAGGGACAAACTACACCTTAAAAAGAAAAGGCAGATCACCTTAAAAAGAAACCAGAAAGGAAGAGAGAATAATTCAGTGATGACTGTTTTACCCTGTAAGCYGCTTTGCTTCCCCCTTGTCTCTCAAAAGCTCGTGTGGTCTACTCTAAGAACAAACTCCAACATCTCTGTGGACCATATGTAGAATACATCCAAGTGATGAGAGTACTGGCACCCCAAGCTTGAAAGCATTACTTCCAAGTGCTCTGCTTTTTAAAAAAAGCTTTTAGAAGACTGAGAGCAGAGAAAAAAAGGATGGATAGCTTTAGACCATGCCCTGGACATTACCCTTAATATATACATGTGGCAGAAGCAGAAAAGGGATGGAGAGTGATCAGGGTGGATCTCCCTTACCTCTGCTCATGTGAGTAGTCTCCCTAAAGTGGGGTGAAGTCTATATCTGAGTAAGGTATATCCACATGAAAGGGGGTTTCAGCAAGTCTTGAGGGCTCAATGTTTAGAGATTGAAACCGAGGACCAGGTGATACACGGTCTTGAATAAGTGTCCAAGGATATGCTAGGGAAATGAAAATGCCTTTCTGTGCACACATGGAGTCTCTGAGCACAGGACGCCTTGCACAAAACCTAAGCCCGGGGCTGCACTGGTAATACTRAATAAGATGAAGAAAAGGGGGACGTAAACAGTGAAACTCGAGGTAAGTATGCAGTGTACTTTAAAGTAGGGTGATTAAAGGAGTTCTGCTCTCTCCCCAAGCTCCAACAGATCCATGAGTTATTCTAGTCATGTGAAATTCAGCCTTTCCTCACATTCTTCCCTGAGCAGCACAGCTCAGGACTGTTTTCCACCTGGGCCACTTCCTTAAGCAATAATGAAGATTTTTAATAAGAGGTAGGAGRGGAAGAGAAGAAGAACTCTAATTTCCTTCATTCTAAATAAACATGACATGCTGCACTGAGCTTGCCTGGAGGTAAGGACACAATCTGCCAGCTACATAAATACATCTTCACAAGGAACATACAACCCTCTCTACACGCACAACCATCGTCAGCAAACGGAGAAACAGTGGTGCCATTGAGCAGCCCCAAGAACGGTGTTAGCTGCCTGGCTCTTCCGTCCTCTCCCATGAATGAATTATTTATTGACAGTGATAGCAAGAGCCAAGGAACTTCCAGCCTGTGTCATGCATGGAGGCACCAGCTGCGTGCTTCCTGGGCCGTTGGTGCTGGCACCAGCAGTCCTTAGACTATATTGGTAGGGAGAGAAGGAAGAGGGGAGGGTCTTTTGCACTAGACCTGCCACTGAATTGCAGTTACAACTGAATTTTCCCTTGCGATTGCAAACTACGCCCTCGGGCTTCCATTCAACCTTACTTTAATCTGTAAGTTTTTGGGAAATGTCTGCCTCTTAAAAATGCTCAGGGCTGTTATGCCTTAAAATGAGAGSTGACAGTGAAAAATAATGGAAAAGAGATGGAAATGTTGTCTAGGCCACAAGGACAGTTTCTGAAACAAGATCCTGATTTATCTGCAGGGACTGTGTCTCTTCTCAAGCATTAAAAATATTTTCTGTCTTCTGAGTTTACATTGAAGAGAGTGAGCTGGTGGGAGACGCAGTTCTCAGGCTTGATTTTTTTTTCCATCACGGGCAGGTATGTGCTACACCCATCCTGTAATTACTGCCTGCTCTGGGCCTCTTGTGGAGGAGGATTGTAGATTGCCAGCATATTTGAAACAACTCTCCATGTCATTGGGAGTGCTCCCATGAAAGCATTCTGGCTTGTTAACATGTCCAAAATCAAATGTATGTCTGCCAGATAGACGATCGTCCTAGCTAAAGATGAAAAATGTCTTAGATCACAGAGTCCCTCCCCCTGCTAAGGTAGAGTATAGCTCCCAATAGATATACATATCTCTGATATGCTTCTTAATTTCTCTGCAGGATGCATGCCAAAGACTTTTATCATCAATCCAGAGGAGAATCTACACCAGAGAAATTCCAAAACAGCATCATGGAACAGTATGCTTTTTTTTCTTCCTTCTCTTATTATTTCCTCACATTAAACAATTCATTGACTTTAATTGTGCTTGCCTCAGGCAAAGAAGGCTGGCAAATTTGAAGACCATTTTTGTTATTAGGTGAGTTCACTTGCCAAGCATACTTTCCCAAGTTCTCTGAACGTCCTACTCATCAGTCACTAACAAAGGCCCCATTCACACATGGGCTTCCAAACGGGTTTGAGATGTGGTTCAGAACCGGCCCAGGGTGAAGGCTTTTAAACTCCCCCTCTGTCTACTGCTATGCCATCCGAGGTCATCTATCATTAAAGAGGATGCTTAAGTCTCAGTAAGGAGAGGACTTGCCTAAAGGAAGGCTTAAGCGGAATTGTGATGCCTTGGAACAAAATTGCAATTCCAAAAGTTCCTATTCTTAAATGTAGCAACCTCTGTTATTTGACTCAATGCTCTCAAAGTAAATCAGATTCTGCTCCTTAGGATGCCCAAATCTGATACACACTGAGCAGTCCCCTTATTTCTGTGCACAGCTAGTAGCTGTTCCCTCTCTAACAGAGCAGCCCCTGAAATGGGAGACATGGGCTCAGCTCTGTCTTCTCTTTGAGGAAGTTTAAACATYTCTCTTTTCCTCAGAGAGCATCTCCAGTACCTGAGTGCGGAGGGTAGGAAGACATTGTCCTGCTTTCTGCTTGAAGCTGGACACAAGATAAANAAAAAAAAAAAAAAAAAAAAAAAAAAAAAAAAAAAGAAGATGAAGTGAAAGACAGTTTGTAGAAGAGAGGGGATGAGTCTTGGGTAGGAGATAAAACTTAAGTAAGCTTCTTTAGGGTGAAGAATGAATTCAGCCTGGGCCAGGATGCCACACTCTCAGCTGTGGAGGTGTGCCCTTTACTAGAAAAAGCCCTTAATTTGTCCTCTAAGATTCTGAGCCTATGCTGCAGCCACCGCAGCGCTGCAGGAGGCAGAGTGCCTGTGARGCACCCACCAGGCCCATCTGGGAAATACCCCTGGGGCAGGGAGCGGGAGTGCTGGGAGTGCCGGGAGTGCCCTGGTGGCACACCTTCATCAYGCCTGTGCTCCAGCCACCAGGGATGCGCTCAGAGAAGCCGGCTGAAGTTGACTGCAGGTTAACTTATTTGTAACCTGTGCCAGAGCAAAATCTTTGCCTCYCTTCTTGATCCCTGTTGTTCAAAGAGGAATTGGAGCTGGAGTGTTTGATTCTGCGTTCATCCACAGCTGGCACAGTCCCGTGCAGGGAAGTAATAAGAGATTGCTRCTGAGGCACACTAGCAAAGGTGCGGTGGCTGCCAGGCCATGTCCTCACAGGGCCTTTGAATGGAGGCAGAGAAACCTGGAGAGCCCTCATAAGGYCATAAAGTTCCTTTTCCACTTTGTGTAAGTTTGGAAATAGAGCTGCTTGAAAACTTGACACCAGAATTTTGTTTGTGCTGTATATTCAGCATTACCTGGGAATAGAGGACGTGCTTTGCAGTCGGGGGTCTGGCRGAAGATCCTAGCTCAGGCGTAATAGCATGCAAGGTTGCTCCCCAGGCCAGAATCACCACACCTCCGAGGAGCCTGAGCTAAGCAGTCTGCCTGCAAACAAGAGTAACAGGGAATGCAGGGCCTGATAYGGAGGCAATAAGCCTTAGCTGACTCTGTGCTAAGTCACAGGGATATCTCTGTGAGTCATTGCCCAGAAATCCTGCAGGACCCGTATTATCTGGGATTTCCATGAGGGGGTGTCCCAGCCATGATCCTTCATAATAAAGAATAGAGTGTACATTTAAATAAAAGCTGTTGAAAGGATTTTTGCTGAGATTAGCTATGAAAAACAGTTGAAATTTTTGGTCTTCTCTGCCCTGGGAAAGTCCAATTTGACTGCTCAGAGAGTATGTGGAGTGTGCAATTTGGCCTTTCTGCAGCCTCTCCTCCATAACACAGACTGTGCCTTAAAAACCACAATATATCCTTTTATCTGAATATAATGCATGGGACGGAGTTGCTGTGGAAGAGGTCATGAAATTCCACTGCACTAGCATTTTGAAAGGGAATCCTATAAAAAATAGCCTGTGACATGGCTGCGGAGAAAGATCCTGCACTCTGTCAATGTCTTGGCATGAAGAAAGCAGGGAACCTAGGACTGGATACAAATGGAGAGTGGGCTTTTCTTGGCATTGGCCACAATGACTGTGCTTGTCCAGGGCAAGTTTGTGGGGGAGGCTGAGGGAATAGAAAAAGACAGACATGTTAAAGGGAAGTGTGTTCCTACATAATGAGACATTGTAACATATGTTAAGGAAAAAGAAAAGTCCAGGGCTGAAAAAGGATTTCCCTAGCAAGGGAGTTGAGCRGGACATAGCTTTGGCTTACCATTGTCGCCTATCGTGTTTTTGTAGGCAGGGGGCTCTTACGCTGGACCAGCCTCTGTGTCCAATCTAGCTAGAAAGCCTCAGTTCTCCAGGCTCTCTCTCATCTGTGAACGAGTTTTGATTTGTTTGTACCCATGCAGCTGCTGTTTTTTATTTACCCTAATTTCACGATATGTACCAGCAGCTGCAAATGTAAATGGTCCCACTTGGTATCCAGTATCTGAAGCAAAAAGTGGCCCACATGAGCTATGTTAGGCTCCCYATCTCCGCACAGCAGACAAGTAGCAAACAGTTTCCGCAAAGCATGAAAAATTGTATTGCACTTTTTTTCTTTTTCTGAGAAATTCTGGATGCAAATTGTAGAGTTCACACATAAGTATTTCCTTGCAGAATTGGGAAACAGACAACTGTGTCCCTGAGCTGCAACACCAGACCTGGAGTACAAACCTACCTTTCATCAAAAACAGAACAAAATGCAGTATAGGCTGCAAGCTCAAGATAATGCAGCAAAGGGCTTAATGATTGCTTATTTGGGGAAATACTTTGAGGTAATTTTCATCAAAAATAATAATTGTAAAATATTTCTTGTGTTACTCTTCCTGGGAGATGTAGTGCTGTCTAGAGCATCCTAGTACAAATCTGGATGATATTTTTTYACCAATACACTGTATGGAGCAAGTCAGCATGCCCCATAAGCTGCCCCATGGCTGGTCCACACCATGAAGACAGCACAAATGACATTGTCTTGTATTCTACCAAACACCTTTKTGTGTCCTAACCTGGGACGAGGCAGTGTGGGATAGGTGTACAGATCCTTAACCCAGACCTGTGTTCACGTCCTTTTACCAGGCCCTGGTAAAATTCTCCGCTCCTGTTGTGGTCCTGTGTATCAGAATAGAGACCAACCTGGTTTCTGTTTGTTTTTATCTATATGCTGTGAGACAAAGAAGTTGGGGGCAGTTTGGAAATGATAACTAAAATGTCAATAAAATAACATTATCTTATCATGGTTCTTAATTAACTTTGAAATTTATTTTTTTTTTTGTATTTCAAACTAGCAATCCAGATATGATCACCCAGAACACTGGTGATCTTTGCTCTGTTAATCCCAGTGAATGAAAAATAAAGATCCGTTACAGTAACTGAGTAAGGCCTAATATTGGTCCTTGTGAGGGTGAACAGTAAGCCTGAAAAAGACTGTGCCAGTGAAGGGAAGCAATGCCAAAAGTATTTGTCAGGTGAATAAATGAGGAATTCAATATCCTTGCTTGAGTACTGAGTCATATAATATTATATTCAATCTTGACTTTTGGTATTATTGCTTACTGCCTGATTTTCAATCATGGACACATTATACTCTTTGCCTCCTTCTCCAAAACAGAGTTGGTGCCAGAAGCGTGTCACATAAGTACTGCTGATCTTTACTCACTTGAACAGCAGGCTGACTTTCCAAGGAAGCACAACTTAGTACAAGTTTAAACATCATTGCAGAGTTGTCAACGCCTACACTCAGAACAACCATCCTGACACCAGAGTAAGATCCCACCCTGAAAATGAACAAGACAAAATCAGGCCTTTGGAGGTAAATTCTTCAGCTCTCTCACCTGTCTTTCACATCACATTGTTTGTACAATGGAAATAATAGCTGGGCAAGGACTCCTATAATCAAATAGTTCCGCASCCTCAGTGAGAAGAGGCAATGCAGGTCATTGGCATGGCGATGCTGCCCACATTGTCTTCATCATTGTCAAGCACTCACAGAAATAAATGATGATATAAAAATTCCCCAGAGTGACAGAGGAGCCCATAGCAGGGACTGCGCCATCCCCGTCCCTGCCTYGGTGTGGGGAGCAGTGGATGGAGGRGGCAGAGGAGCTGCAGGTTGTCCCTGTGTCCCTTCGCAACTGGAGTGCTCCTTTGAGCTGCAGCCTTGCYGCAGATTTGCCTTACAAGGGTGTGTCTCAGGTTATTTTAAAAMACAGTGAATAAATCACAAAGTGCTGGAACTTCATGTCTGTGTTGCCCAGTGGCCATTCTTCATCAGTGATCAAGAGGCGACATCTCTCCCTTTGAATAAGTCTCTGGTTCTGCCCCCAGACCTCTTTCTCCATTTCCAGTGTCCCTATTACCTACAGTTATGCTTGTTTTCCACCTGAACTTTGATTTAAATATACCCAGCTAAAAAAAGATGTTCATACTYGTTGAGATTCTTATTGCTGGCCTGCATACCTTGAAAAAGCTTTGTCATTGCAGTCTTGATTGATGCCATACATTTACAAATGTTTACATTTATTTAAATCAGTCAGTTTATTCTGTGAATGGCTATAAACAATGCATGCAGCTGGTGGTGGCAGGATCATACTCATTATTTACCACCATTTCCCATTTTTTTAAATCTATGAATATCTGTGTTTCCTGACCTGTAGCAGAAAGAAACGGTTATACTGAAATGCATATCACAAAGCACTTGATTTGTTATATGTTATCCTCTGTTTATAAAAGTGTCAGTCAAGCAGATTACAGAACATACTGCCTGTCCACATAACCTGTAGGTCTGATAGCAAACAGCTAATAACAGCTTGTGAATCATCCATACATCAACATTGTTTCCGTATGCTATCAGGCAACTACCTAAAAATAATTTTACCTGTCAAAATCATATCATTTCTTTAARATATAGCAAAAGTACTCAAATGACATGGTGAAATATTCACAAAAAGTAACKTTACTAATTCTGTGCTAGCATGATTACAGAGACTAAGTTGAATCAATCTACTTTCGCAAGGTAATATGCTATTTATTTAATTGGTCCTTTTTCTTTCTCAATAGAAAATATAAATGACAAAAAAATACACTGAGGAAAAACACTAAGTATCTGCTGAGACAAATAATACAGCACTCTGCATTCCTCTGTCAGCTTATTTGAAAATAGGGAAAGGGAGACAAAAGTGAAAAATTAAAGATCAGTAATTCTGTGTTGCTTGTATCCAATTTATTAAATGCATAATCCTATTAACTAAATTGCTAGCAAGTCTTGCCCAGCTCCTTGCCAAGGACAACTCCTCACTCGCTGCAGGAGGTGCTGCCCAGCAGCGTGGCTCCCGGCTCCGCGTGGCAGAGGGGTGGCAGAGGGGCAGGGCTGGGAGAACGATTGCCGGATCCTGAATCCACTCTGATGGCAAACCCACCTCTTGCTTAGGCTAGGGCATTTGGGCTAAAATTTTCCCCACTGATTATGGGAGTTTCCTCGTCTTTAGGGATCTGCCGGGATCCCATTCAGACAGCAGCTGCCCTCACCATCTCCTGCGCTGTTAATGCTGCGGAGACCCATCCTGACTCAATGCTGAATCTCACAAAAAAGACTTTGAACTCTCCAGGTTGCATTTTTATTCCAAATGCATTGCCCGAGCACCCACATGTCTGTCAGGTGGGTGTCTCTGCAGCTAAGAAACAGAGGCTGGGAGGCCTTAGGATCTGATTTTCAGAGGTTCCCTCATCATGTTCATCTCTTTATCGCTCTTTCGCTGTGCTGGTACAGCTCTCACATGTAGGAGACCCGAGAGCTTCTGGCCACGCTCTGCCTTGGCTGGAACCAGAGGTTTATCCAGGTGCCGGTGAGGACCAGCCTCCTTCCCAGGCTGGGGGGTGCAGCCCGGTGCACGTGTATCCTCCCTCTCCCCAAGCCCTGCGGCAGCTGCACCCAGCTCTCTCCGGCGGGATTCGTCCTTCCCTTTCATTTCTCGCTGGAAACTCAAATAATAATAAATGCTAGGAGCTGTTAGCCCACTGGAGCACTCTGGCTAGCTCTGTGGACCTGCATCGCGCTGCCTTGACATACCCACGATATATCGGTGGAGGCACCCGAAGTTTACATTCAGTACATTCGACCTTATCCTCCCTGCCTCGGTTTCCCCATGTTTAAAATGCCTCCCACAATGGGTCGTTGTGTTGACTGATGAGTGGACGTCTGTAAAGTGCTCTGCGAAGGAAAGACACTGCATACCCTAAGCGCTAAGTATATTCATTTCTTAGAACAAAGCTGCTGTAAGAACACCGAACTTGTACCATGTACAGTAGACATTTCTGGCATAGTTTTTATTGAGGTTAATATAATATTCATAACACTGCTAAAGGACTATTTGTTGGACAAAATGATTTTGCTACTGGCATTTATCTATAGAAAAGTTTTTCTGTTTTATGCCCACATTCTAGCATATAATTATAGTAATAACGTCTAGTCCCTCACTTGAAGTGACTGCTGCCAGTATTATGAAATCATGGCAATGGTTGTAAAAATAAAAGAGGTCATAACCCTTCCACACACACACACACCCACTCTGTAGCTGATATCAAATAGCTTTGGTGGGAAAATGCAGACCTTTAAACTTTCTCTACCAAACTCAATGCATTCTGTATTTAACTTATCCTCTAAAACAGTTTGTGTTATAGGAATTTGAAAACTGCATATAACCATGGAAAAAAGTCTGTACTTAATTAGCTACTGAGTCCAGCTCGATTTAGCAAAATAACAACTATTTCTTTGTGCTAACTATTTTTAATGATATGCATTACATGCATCAGCCTGTCCTTATGCCAAGGCTATTCTAGCATCAAGTCCTGCTCCACTGTTCTAGTTTTRGCAAAGATAAGTTTCAGGAAACGTCTGCACGGAGATGCTTTTTCATGTCTACCAGGGCAAGAGCATTTCTTTCTCAAGAACAAAGCCAATCATCCTAAAATTACAGTGGCATCAAGCAGACTCCATTAGGAGCTTTCAGGTGAATTCTGGGAAAGCAGGATGGGGAGCTGGAGGAAAAGGAACAGTAGGTAGAAAAGGCAACYGCCTGCATTCTTTGTGGACATTTCTCTAGGTGCCACTGCAGCAAATACCCTTTTCTGCACCTTTTTAAGTAGGAGTAGAGAAGGTGCGAGAGAACATGTGCTGGTCCCACAAAGAGGAAAAGCAGAATGGGCACGAGCTGAACCTTAGCGCTTTGTACTGAATGTGGAGCAAGGCACCCATCTGCAGGAGGGAGCTCCAYGTGTTTGCTTTCTCAGCTGGCTGCACACAACCCACCTCTGCACCAGCAGCCACTAATGTGTGCTGATGGGACACAGCTAAAACATCTGCATGGAGCCAGGGCACGTGGCAACTCAGGCCCAGCTCCTGGGCAGCTCAGAGCAAGGCTGGGTCTGGCTGCCAAGCAGCTCTGGACACAAAGCAAGACACAAACTGTGTCTAGGGCTTTCAGGCACCTTCCTTTTGGGATGCTTAAACTGAGACCTTCTAACACACCACGACTGCAGAAAGCATTCGAGGTGCCCCATGCGTAAACTTGAATTTCATAAGGTATTTAGAGCAAATATTGAATGCTGAAAATTATGCCCTTTGCATGAGGCACTTAAAGTCACTCATTACTCTTAAAAATTGTAGCTTCATATTTTCATTCTGGTCCAGAGATGAYAGAATTGAAGATATGATCAGAGAATAAGAAAAGGAATTAGAGATAAATTAAACAAGTGCAAGACTGCTACCTTCGATAGCATTTTTCTGTTCCCTAAGTTCTTCATATTCAAAAGAGCATCAAAAGCATTTAGTTGAAAAATACARTTCCCAGTATGGCCCTGAGTGGGCTGCGTTGTATTATTTTCTTAGGTTAGGACTTTGGAGCCAGTGGGGAGAAAAAAAATGCAACAACATCTCCTTTAATTTTCACTATTCTTTAATGAAAGTGAGAAATAAAGAAGAATAAGCAATGTGTATGAGGGGTGGGAGAAGGGGAGAATATAGCAGGAGTAATTTATAGGTTGCCAAAGGTAGAAAAGGTAATCAAAAGCAGTGATAAAGCACAGCATTTCTGGAGAATGCTAAGAATGATAMAATCCTCGTAAGAATGAAAAACTGGAGACTTCTTAGATATACCCTTCGTTTCTGTGTTTCATTCGGAAACCGGAAAATGTAGCAAATCAGTGCAAGCTGGCCAAAAACAGGTTAAGCTTAGGGAACAAAGCAATAAAGCCAAAAATATGGTGACAGATACAGCTCTTGTTTATCTTGGGGTAAATCTTGAATTATCCCATTGGGACAGCCCTGGGTTTGTCTCTACACAACTGAAAGCAGAATGCAGCCCTTGCACAATATGTCCAGATGTTCCTTTTTTATGATGAAAATATGACAGATTCAAAGAGATCTCACAGACTGATGAAATTCACAGCCTCCACCCTTGCCCCATGTAACTCTATTCAACTCAACCAAGTTACACCAGAGACAACTAGATTTTTGGCTCACAAAATACTTTTTTCAATGTTTYAAATTGCAAACCTAGTATGCAGGATTGTTGGTGCTGCAATTTAGCAAATCAAAGGCTTCGCAGTACCTTTTACAGAGGGCTGATCCAAGGGGAACCTTCGTGATGCCTAGGACAGCAACATTTTCGTTTGGTTCTTACCTTATCTGCAGTCTGCAGAGGCAACCAGCAGTCTGAAGAAGCAAATATTCCCCCCGTCCCTCCTGGGCAGCATGCCAGTCACAGATAACCACCAGACAGAGAAGTAATTATTCATTATTTGCCCCTTAGCTGCCTGGTGCAGGTGTATATCCTTTACTTCAGCTGTCTCTCACTGTAAAGCTCTGGCTGGGTGATTTCATTTTATGCAGATTCCATGCACTTTGTAAAGAAGCCCAGAGATACAGAAGGGATCCATCATTTTACACTCCCATGCCAAATTCTGGCAGTCTATAAGCAGGTGCTCAGACAACCTAGAGATCCAGAAAATCAAGGTAATTCCAAAATAAGATAGATGGTGGGCTTGACTCATTGCACTTCCATGGATGTGTTCATGCTTACCCCAGGAGCCAAATACTGCCCAGACTATRTAGTGTAAAGGATCTAGGGAGTACAAAGGACGGGAGGAGTAAACTTGTAGCATCTTGCCATTTCTCTTCCCTGGAACACCCTCCACATCATGAGGCTGAGGGGGAGTAAAGAATCCCGAGGAGGCCCTGTCCTGCCTGGTGGTGCAGACAGCTACCAGTAGTTGCTGCTGTGTTTTCCACCTTGTAAACCAACATCAGGGTCAACCGACCAACTTTGAAACTTTGCAAACCAACTAACCCAGGGTCAGCTGAACCTTCGCTGGACTTGGAAACTTGTCCATTGGGGTAAGGTTGTCTGTGAGACTGTGTGGCCAAGGCAGCTGTACAGCATACTGTGATTTAACCATTACATCCTTCCTCAGATGACATTCTGTCCCCAACATGTAAGTCAAATCTGACACACAAGCTGCAATCTTGGCTAGGCAGCTGGGGCTGTTTCACTGCTACCTTCCAAAGACGAGCCAAGGATGCCTAGCCCTCCATGTCTCGGCTCTGGAGAGCTAAGAATTTTTTGATTGTCCTTGCCAGGGAGCTGCCTTTAACTCTGTCAGGCTGTTTGCTCTATCAAATTTTTCAGCTGTTGGCATAATGCAATTTCTTTGCTCCCTCAGCTTTTTAGCCAAGGAAGTTTCTTTTCTATGCTTTCTCATTTGTTATTACAGCTGTATGGCCTGATCCTGTCAGATTTGGAGCCCTTTATGGTCCTCAAAATGCCTTTGCTCTCAATAGGCAGCTCCAGGACTGGTCTTATCACCTCTGGGTTTGTGCAAGTGAAGCCAAAGTACACGGATAGGCTGTAGCACTTTGGTTACAGGCTTGCTGCTGCAGAAGTTCACAATAGACTCCTGTTGTTTTSTGTGGATGCAGGTGCAGGCTGCTTCCAACTCACAGAGAAGACACCTTCAATGAAAGTTTAACCTCAGCATCTTGGGGCACTTCTTCAATTAACAATTGTTTAAAAAAAGTGCATCAGAGAAACACTTTACTTTTTTTTTTTCCCCCTGATGCTAGGACAAGGGTTCTTGTCCTCCAGGAGGATCCTGTGGAGGATGTCCTCCACAGCTTTCCCTTCCTACACTGCATCCCACCAGCAGGGTTGGCACTGGGCTGGCTGGACCAGAGGGCCGTGGAGAGCTTGTGTGCCAGGGCTGATGCTACAACTCAGTTCTCATGTATTTCCCTTGTTAACTGAAAATTTCCTCTCAGTTGATCAGTTTGGGCTCCTTAAGCTGGAAATGAAACTGAATTCTCAGCTGGAACCAGCGTTTCTGCAATTTGGGATTGTCTTAACCTCCTGCCTCATGCTCACATGGGAGTGTGGCACAGCCTGGCAGACCACACACTGTGCAGGACACCACGTTCAAGCCTGAGCCTTTGGGGTAAATTTGTTCTAGTCACCATCTATCTGAGCATGTCTCCCCCCTGCCCTTCATCTACTTTTTCTATGCAGAACTGAAGATCTTAGGCACAAGCACTCTGTCTGGTAACATGTTTACATGGTGCCCCAGCATCATGAGAGCCGACCTTGGCTGGGAGTCTAAAGAGGTTTCCATAACACGCTTGGGCAGACTGACCAAGAGACATCACTGGTGAGCACACAGACAGCTGAAATAAATCCTCCGTGCCTCCTCCGTGCCATTGCTACGCCCCTTCGTGTGGCTGCCTAGTCAGCAGACAGCAGCAAAGTCAGAATTATTTAGTACCTTTTGCCCAGCATGAAATACGAAGAGAAACTCAGATAACCGGGGAGAAAAAAGTTGCCCTTGGGCACAGACTTTAGATACACAGCAATGAGACATGGGAGGGGGGGAACGACACATGATATTGCTTCTGGCCAAAATCTATTTCTCAGGGAACTGTTCAGCAAAAAACAGCCATAACCACCACAGAGCTCTCGAGGCGTCACAGGAGATGATTACACTGATTAGCCTTGAAGTTAAAATCAGGATGAAATATTTGGATTGATTCTTGYGAGGAACTGAAAATGAGAGACTTATACTGCCCTATATGGTAAAAGTGCAGCTCACATTCAGTGGGAAAATATGGATTTTATTTTCCTCAGTTGCAGTGGTTAATCCTGTCAGCCCATTTTAATAATGCTTTTTGAAAACACACTCTGATCCAGATGTGGTATGTTATTGTGTTCTTTTCAGGGATGCTGGGCATTTAGTCCACTTTTAGAATGTATTAATGATGCTCACGTAAAAAGAATGGATCCAAAACATATTGCTCCAATGATTAATTTCTAACACTTTCCAGTATCTCTTTTAAAATGCCTAAATTTGCTTTATCTCTACAGGATAAGTCTTGTCTGCATACCAGGTTTGAAAAAAGATAAAAGATCCTGGCTTGACCTGAAGTTGACCTTTCTGTACACAAGCTCTGCTATTGTACAGGAACCGAAAGCAGCAGTGCTTAGCAAAACCAAACCAAACAAGCACCGAGGAGCCGTCTGGGGGCTGGAGCAATCGCCCTGCGGAGAGGTGCACTGTGGAGCCCAGACCCTTGCATCCGTGCACAGCTCCCATCCGGGCGTTTGAGAGCTCRGTCGAATCCGGACCTCAGAGCACATTGGCAATGCTGAACCCCAAAGGGCCCACCCTCCTCTTGGGCCTTGGAGAACTTTGCGTCTAAAGCCAGATCCAAACAACTGTGGTATTAGTACATATATATAGTTCTGAAGAAAAACACTTTTTTTTTCTTTTTTGCAAGTCAAACTTGCTGTAAGCCTCCTTGGTTTCATCATCCTGAGCAAAGCGTGTTCAAAGCAGGCTGCAACTGCTCAGAGATTGCTGAGGAATTTGGACTTGCAGTTACTTGCAGGAATTTGGATTATTACTCATCCTTTAAATCTGAGATATTCTATATCCATGCAACTCCTAATTACACAAGCCGCCTCAAATTGTGATCCCCTGTAGATGATTTTTAATGGGTCATGTTATGTGATAGGAGGATTTTTCACAAGGACATGGGAATATACTTTTGGCTTGCTGGCTTAGCTGTCACTTTGAAGCTACTGATGCTTGGACTTAGCTGCAGGAAGCTGCTGACCACGCTCCCCCTGCTCTGCAGGGCCAGCCACAGCTCTGCGGCTCGGCAGAGCAAACCAGGAAGTGATATTGCCCTTAAGAGCAAATTTCTTCCAAGTGAAAAACAAACCACTTTTTAAAGAACCCTTCTGTCAAAATTGGTCAAGTTTTTGCTGAAGAAAATMTGAAAAACAAGTCTCTGCATAAAAGCGCAGAGATAACAGAGTCATAGTTTATGTCTATATTCCGTGGTGAGGGGCAGCTTCAAGGCTGACTTCAAGACACGATCTCACCCCCGTTAGGTGCCACGAGCCTGCAGGGAGGCTAGAAGACGCRGTGACACCCCACGGGGCCAGCTGGCCCGGCACGGCTGGGACACCCACACGGAGAAGGACACCAAGGGCCACCATTTCTCAGGGCTGGGTAAGCACTGGATGGTCTCACTGATTTTGATGCAATTGCTCATATGTGTGAGAGGATCAGGATTCATCCAGATAAAAGTCCCATTCCTATGCTGAGGCGCACTGCTGCCTTCATAAAGATCTCTGTGTCAAACCCAGTTTTCCTCACAGTATTCAGTGCTTTCTTTTCCGGTGTTGGCCAGACCCTGGCTGACCAAGGTACATAAAAATTACAGACTGGGAGGAAGAGAGGAACAGCTTGACTGCGTCCAGCCTTGCAAGAGCTGCAGCTCGGCTCGCACGCAGGAAGAAAGCGGTGGTCTCCCCGTATCAGAAATAGCGCAGCCGCCTCAGCTACTGAAATTTTAACATGCTGCATCAATTTATGTGCTTCCTGAATGGACTATATTTTGCTTTTATCAGCCATCTGTTTTTCAGACTTGACATTGGCGGTTTCAGTTCTGCTGCTAAAATGCACCTTGCACTCACGAAGATATTTCCTGTTCGGGTTCTTTCCCAGCGGCTTACAGAAACTGCAAGAGATCAGGCAGCTTTGGAAACTGCGACCACGTCCTCCTTCAGCTGTCCAGTAGCAGAAAAGCAGAYGCAGCCGGCTACTGTCGCAAAGAAGACGCGCACGTGGGCGAAGCGCTGCCTGCGCCGTCCCGGGCCCCCRGCCTGGCCCGCGCGGAGACGCGAAGGAAAGCGCTGCTCCTTTTCCCTCGGCCCGGCTCTGCGACACCGGGCAAGCCCTCTCCGTCGCGGCGCCCCAGCTGCGTCCCCAGCTGACGGCGGGCACCCCGGCAGCCCCCCGAGCAGCCCCAGCATCGCCCGAGGCGCGGAGAGCAGCGGCGTGCGCTGCAGCGGGGAGAGAAACCCGTGGAAACCGGAGCGATGCTTTCCTTCACCTAAATAAATCACTCAGAGYGGTTTGAGCCGTGGCAGGCAGCTGCGCGCGTTAAACGCGTTAAAGCTGCGCCTCCAGTTCTGTCTTGCTGTGACCAGACTCTGGAAACCACGGGTGATTTCACGCTTGTAGCAGACTTAGTCCTTGCTGCTTGGTCAGGTTTTATATATGAATGCAGAAACAGGCTGGTCATAAGGCACTAATCAGAAATCAAGCAGAGGGAACTGCGAGAGGGGGCTCATCAGTTCGTTCGTTACAAGTCAGGTACCATCAGAGAGCTGCATCAAAACAGACTCAGGCGTGTACACGACACTGCTGCAAAAGCAGTGCAAAAGACCAATCTTATTTAGACCRACACTCCAGATGCTTTTGTCAGGCCAAGTGAATAATGTAGGAAAAGCCATCAATAATTTAATCATTAATTCCCTGAATCTCTGAAGGGATTAAATTATTAAACAGACTCTTTTTGACTAATTTATAGAGGGGGATCTATAAGGTGAAAAATTATTAGTCAAATAATTTGAGTGACAAATGGCAACAAAACTTGATGAATACCTRTATTAACAAAGAAATGGCGGGTATTACTCGACCACGGTAAAACAGTGCACAAATGCAGGGGATTTGTTTCTTAGACGTGTGCTTGCCCAGCACTGAAGCTCGGCTGCTGGGCGCACGTTCCTGTCTGTCGGGCGTGCGTGCCCTGCACGCTCTACTACGGGTACCTGCTACGTACACGCACACGCCGTCCCACGCTGCCAGAAACACACCGACAGCGGTTGGAGCAGTGCCAACGGGGCTGATGCTTTCTGCCCTTCTTCCTCTCTGTGCTGTGTTGAGGTCCTGGGCAGCCGACACCAGCCCAACGTGTGAACTCGGGCAGGCAGCGATTCCAGGGTCTCTTCATCCTGAGCAAGTATGTGGTGTAGAGCAGATAACGTGAAAAACTGCCAGAAATTTTTTCCAGAAATACTGAGAATTCAATTACAACTAGAAAATAGGGGAAAAAAAATTAAGTCTAATTACTTTGTCTGGGCTTTTCTTTATTTTCATCAAGCACAGACCACTGGCAATTGATACAGAAAGAAGGAAAAGAAAAAAAAGGAGAAGGAGACAGAAAGAAGAAAGAATGGCACCATAATATACATGGAGCACAAACTAAGCTGTCATACATGTAGAGAACATCCAACATGTTCTCTACATGGAAGTATTCATCTTTTCACATGACTTCTAGATGTTTCTTCCAATGCAAACATTGATAGTCGTATCGAAACAGCAACAATCAATAACGATGGCCAGGCCATTTTGTCCTCAATCATTTGTAAAATGTCACATAGCCATTTACACAGCACGCTGTAAAAACAGATAACAAGAAGACKTTGAAAGGCAGCACTTTCACGGCATTAACCTCATTTGCTCTTGAATACAGAGCATCCTTTATAAAACAGCAAATGGAGCAACACAAGAACCTGCAGATTATAGCAGACTCTTGCAAAAGAGCTGAAGCTTTATCTTAACATACACCTGCAATTAGAAAGGTTGTGAGAAAGCTGTGAAATAAACTGCAACTTYAGAGGACCTGGCTCTGTAAATCTACTCTACTACGAGCAGAGGGGAACTGACAAAAAAAAATTATATGAAGCTCAGAAAGCACTGAAATTTGAAAAACAGCCTCATAAGTTCTTTGTGTACCCAAACAATTTCCCAGAAAGATTTCAAGTTTTATAGTTAGCTTTTATACTGAAAAAAAGGAAAGATAGAAACCTTTAGAGTGAGTAACAGCACTGTAAAAACATAATACTGTGTGAAAACATATTATATTACATATTGCATCAYGAGGTGGTTTAATTAATTAGACAATATTAGTTTCTGTTGACATCAAGTATTCTTACTTTACCAAATCAAATTAGAGATAGTTTCGCAACCAGAACAAAATGTTTTTCACTAGAGAAAAAAAAGGTAATTACGTTTTAACATCGCGGCCCCAATTCTTAGGTGGTATTAACCCACACTCTGTGAGAGATTAGTGGAATGAATTTTACCTTGGCTCTCTACCAGCCAGGACTTCCTCTGCATTCAGAGAACTATGATTTCATATATTACAAGAAAAAACAAGCTGTGTCAGAGCTGTGAATTGGGTACTCCTTCTTCGTCTGCATATTTTGCTGGATAAATAGTGTGGTCTGGCAGCTAGTGAAAGGGCTGTGAGACCCATCTCCTGGGTTTTGTGCCCATTTTTGCTACCAGATTACTTTTTGAACACTCAGAAATCCCATAATCTTTCTGTGTCTCAGTTTCCCACTTTATCAATAAGATAATAACTTCAGYTTTGTCAAGAGTTTGGAGAGCTATAGGTAAAAGGTGTTATCTTCATCCTATACCTCTATCGTTATTGTTAGTGAGAAGATTTGTTGTGATACATGCAGGAAGGAAACCATCTAAATGTAAGTCTTAGTAGCTGATGTGTTCTGGGTCACATGGTGGAGGAGGTTTTGCACAGGAACAGTTTAAGTGACAAAAAATCATAGAAATGTAGCGGTGGAAACGACTTCAGTTACATTCCCACGCTATAAGGCACTATCAAGCATACTCCCAGACAGCATTTCCCAGATAGGGAAATCCCTGGATATCCCTGGATATGGGAATAGAAATGGTAGCAATGCCACTTAGAAATGTTCCTAAGTAATCTGTTCAGACATTGACTGTCCCTATAGTTAGAAAAATTTTCTTCCTATCTAACTTCACTGACTGTAAATTAAGCTTCTCACATCTTACCCCACTCTTGGTGAAACTGGCACRCAGTTCATTCTTGTCTTCTGTCCTGTGTTTAGTTAACATGTCCTCCTTTTTTTCTGTTCAGAATAACTTCAGCTCCTCATGGACTGTGTTTTCTTATCTCCAATCTTCTTTGGACTTGCTCTTATTTAGGCACTTTAAGTGCTGAGTCCAAACGTAGAGACTTCATTCCAGCTGAGAAGCCTCACCCAAGCAAATACAGCAGAATAATTTCCTCCCATGACATTCACATGATGCTCCTGTTAATATATAGTGGAGTAACTGTAACATTTGCCATTTTTGTAACACTCTCACACTGTTGACTCCACTATAACTCTGACGTCCTGYGGCAAGACTTCTGCCTACCCATTTTGCATTTTACAGAGCTCTGCTTCCTAACTATAGTCTATCACACCTGTCTTACTAAATGTCACCTTGTTCATTTTCAATCCTTTCTCCAGTCTAGCAAGTCCGTTTTTTCMTTCCTTCCTTTCTTCTTTCTTTCTTTTTTCTTGCTCTCTTTCTTTCTTGCTCCCTTGCTCTCATGCTCTCTTTTGCACTCTTTTTCACTCTCTCTCCAAAGTCTCAGCAATCTTTTTAAGCCTATTTTGTACAATATGTTTATTCTCTCATAGAAATTACAACTGAAAATACTGAATTTAGATGGTCTAGTACAGACCACTGTAGGCATCTAATGAACATTGGATTACTGATGGAGTATTTTTGAATATAGCTTTCCAGCTAATTATGAATCAAATGTAAGGTACATTGTATGTCCTTAATTTGCTCATTGTGTGAGGAAGAAAGTTATATTAGCATGAGAGACAAACACAGAGTAACAGTTCTTTAAAAGAAATACTACTGCAATGTTGAAAATAAGAATTAGTTTCATTATATTTTCAATATTTTCATTGTATTTTAAGCTTTAAGAAAGACAGAAATAAACTGATTTGAAGTTAACCATTACTATTCGTATGCTTAAACCCAAAATTCTCATACTGGGGCAGCCAATATTTCTGTAGTTACTGTATTTTTAACTGTCTTTTCATGAATGCCAATGTGTTCCTATGAATTTCAAATATGACATATGTCACTGGATTAACACTGGCCTCAGTTCAGGGCTGGCTGTATCTTTGACCTCTCTCAGTCTCTTCTTGGGCTTTCAGGTGACCAGAAGGTTTGCCTCCACCTTCTACGGCAAACCTTTGCAGCTCATCCCTCCCCTCTCTGAGTAGCAACCTCCCACCTACCAATACTATTTGCCTTACAGGCTCAGGCTGATGCAGCTGCCTTGCCAGACATCCCTTTAGGAGCTGTGACCACAATGGTCTCAAAACAGAGCATCATTTAATTTGTATAGTAGCTACCACAGCAAGCAAGGATAGGGATCATGACATGACAGTCCACTTCCACAGACCCTYGAAGGAAGGAAAGCTCACCTCACGCTGCATCTCGTGGGATTTTTAGGTGCCCCAGCCACTCTGGGGCCTGTACTGGGAAGTGAGACCCTCTGCAGCCTGAAGCCTGGGAGTGAACTAGCCTGTTAGCAGCAGGGCTGGGCTCCAGAGCACAGGAGAGAGCAGAAGACCTTCCCCATCTGTGTCCTGCCTTGAGCACGGGGGCTCAGGCTTTATCTGCCCCACAGCTCTCCTTTCCTCCCTCCTTAAGCTGGGGAGGTAAGCTATCTCAGAGTGATCAAAAAGGTAAAGGAAACTCTGTCACCATCCCATGAAGTACCAATGCACAGGGACATCCAAGCCAAAGAGCTCCCTGTGCATCTGTGTGACCCCTGCTTCAGTGGGACTAATCCCTGTGTCATCCAGGACCAATCAGCACAAACAGCACAATAATCATGGCTCTTTCACCAGTTTCAGGTGAAATTTAAATGTTTTACAGTGATGTCAAAAATGGGAACCCAAGGAAAGCTTTAAAATTCTTCTCATTTGCAGAAGCTTTGAGTATCCTATTGCTCTCACTGAGTACATTTAAAATTACATAGACACACTCATACAGGATGGCAGTTTTCAGTAAACTGCTGGCCGCTAGACACGTGCTCCACCAATAGAAGTGGTTTATCCTCAAAAATATAGGAATTATGTAGCTATCCAAACAGAGAAATTTCAACTGGAGATAGAAACATGTACAGAGAAAATCAGTAGGTCAATACAGCATGTTACTTCACCCTTTGGAGATGGTCCAGATCACTTCTGAGTTGAATCATTTTCATAAACAGTGTGGTTTGTGCCTGCACCCAGCTTCCTTAAAACCCAGCTATCTCTCTGTTTGCTTTCTCTTTTTGTCATTAGGTTTGTAGAACATTTGAATGGCAGAATTTTACWCTCTTTTGCACAGATGTAACAGCTTACCCTTGGTGGAGGCACTGAAGGATCTGGGTATCTTCCAAAAATGTATTGTCCAACAATAGGGCTGATATAACATCTTTAATGTGGCACATATGGAGCAGTTTATAATACACAAAGTGCAATCATCACATTTCCTTGCTGAGCTGCTAGAGCTAGACAAGTGGAAATTCAGCTCCCCAGACCTTCCCTGGAAACAACGCAGAAAGACACACCTAGGGAAAAACAACAAAGCWAGCTGTTTTTGGATACCACATGAAGGCTGAATGCCGCCTAGCCTCTGCTGAAGACCTTCTGAACATTGCAGCTGAGTCAATAGTTTCTTTTCAGATAGGCTTATTCTTTTGCAGGCAATTACTCAAGCCAAGACTTGGARCAATCTATTGCAGCCCATGGGACTGGCTTTTGTAGGTTGCTCACTGTCAGCCACAAGGTAAATTGCGGCTGGCTCTGTATCAGTGCAGAAAGTAAGCATCRTACAGCAAGCACGCTGTAAACTCACCTCTGAATGGCAACATTGAGACAGATGAATTGACAGAAGTGACTAATTTTCACTGTAGTCATGTAGAACTGCTGAAATGCTTGTAGGCTGGAGTTCGAACCTCCCTGTGCCTCTGGGATTTTCCTGCACAAATGCAAACTCTGCTCTCAAAGACCACTTCCACTCTGCCAGCGCTTCCTCTTGGGCACTGCTGTGGATCGATGATCTAACAGGGATACAAGGAAGGGCRGCATAAAGTTTTCAAATGGCTTGCTGGTTGTGGATGTGCAAAATGTGCATTGAGTTCGAGCTAATCCCACATGCAAGCCAGCCAGCTCAGCAGGGAAGTGCCAGTCTATAGATGCAAAAATTTTGCCATATGCTAAGTTCACCATTCTGTTGCTCCAAGAACCTCTCTCAAATGTTCTTTCATCTCTTGTCCTATTGCTGCAAAGAGCACCTTGAGCATTTTGCCTGTTTTCGGTAGACCTTCCTGTGGCAGCTAAACTTCCAGTGCGCAATTAATTTCATTCACTAAAAAGGGCACCTACAATGGCTAACAATTCAATAAGCCATAGACATAGTTTATGATAAGGATAGCAACCTTTTGGTTTTGCTACTTGTACTTCTTGCAAACCTGCCTTCATTTGCCGATGTTTTAAAGTTATTATAACAGTTTAATCAAGTAGAGGAAAATAAAAACTCTTTGCCATCAGTCGCAGCTAGTCAGGAAGYAGAAAGGCATTTTAAACCAAACTTTTGTGCCATGAGGAGAAGGAAAAGGCTGAAGCTCGTCCCTTCAGTATCTCCTTCTCTGGAGATGTTCAAGGCCCGCCTGGATGCAACCCTGTCTAACGTGCTCTAGGTGACCCTGCTTGAGCAGGGGGGTTGGACTAGATGATCTCCAGAGGTCCCTTCCAACCTTACTGATTCTGTGATTCTATGATTCAAAAATATTCAAACAGCTCTAGCAAATGGAGGGAGTAGATGATCTCCCAAGCTYCTTCCAGCCACATATTCTCTGGTTCTGTGAATAACAAAGTATTTTCTTAAAGCCAGTTGTGCAGTCTGCTCTTATAGATATGGTTAATTCATGAGTATGTCCGTTAATAATAAGGCAGAACATCGCTTACAGAGAAAATATTGTACTTATTACCAACAACTCTCCAGAGATCAGTGGCTTGCAGGATTCTGCTTCTCTTAATAAATAATATATAACTCTGTTATTTCTATAATATTATGCCATTAAAAAAGATCTCATTTAACCAGCTCTGCTCATCATCTTTCACCTGCTGTATAATTACCGTAGTTTGTTGAGAAAGGATTTAGTATCTCCCTTTGCCCACTCTGTAAAAGAAAGTCAAGCTCTTTTCTCTTGACTGTTATATTCCTCCTTTTTCAAAGGAGACAATATTTATACTGCACCGGATAATTATTTGATACACAAATGAAAAGCTGAACTTGGCCAACATATCTCCACAGACCATTCATGACTCTCCCAAATGCCTGCATGTATCCGAACTGTAATGCATCATTTAAGTTGCTTTGGAGTAACACATCTGTACTGCTTCCTCTTTTGCATAAGATAATTAGCAACTCTGAACCAGAGCAATTACTATTTTTAGCTGCTCACACTTGAAAAGGTGGTAGCATACAAAGATGAAGGAAGATAAAAATAAGAAATTTCAGAAAGCTGGCGTCTCTTCTGCTTTAACTGTGCACAGCCGTTTTGCTTTGAGCTGGGGGAGGCAGAGGTATATGAGATGCGTTTGGAGAATAATTTGGCCCGCGCTGTACAGTGCAGTATCATTTAGGTTTGGGTGCCTGAGAGTCCAAGACCTCTGTGTTGCCATGCAAAGACAGTAGCAGCTCTTACCTTATGACACATAYCTGACATGAGTAGGATAGATACATGGCTGCGGCCCGACCTGATACTTGCTTCCATGAAAAAGAAATATTTCTTTAAACCACTGATGTGCTATGACATGATGTCAGATTATATCAGGGCATTTTCCATAAACTAGTTTTGCATAATTGTGAGATGGTGTCYACAACAAGCTCACTACTGAACTGGATAAATATTTAAATTATTTAAATATTTAATTTGTGGGCTGCTCACCAGTATCAATTTCAGCTCTCTCGAGTTTCCCGGGATAATCCAGTGTGTCTCTTCTTGCCCATGACTAATTGTCTGAAGCCTAAATATATAGAGAATGTCTGTATTCTGTGCACTTATCCACAAGAGCTTTGTCAACAAAGAAATCTCCTGTTTGGTTTTCACCAATGTTGTTCAACGTGAGGATAGAATTTATACATTAAAATCATAGCCATGCTGTTACTTGAAAAGTATTGTTAGAAGAACTGAATATAAAAATGTATTATCTCTCATCTAGGATCTGATTTTGATCTCATCTCAGGCACTGGAAAAGCTTCTGTTAACATAAGTGGGGCAGGATCAACACAGGGAGAGGGAAACCTGGCGAAGTCCCCATCTCCAGAACTGAGACATGAATATTGGTGTTATGATTTATGTTCCAGATCTTTTTATGCTTAGATTCCCACCAGGATGGGATGTTTAAATGTGTTTCATTAGACTTGCCATGGAAGCAAACCACAATATTTACTGTGCTGGCTTTCATCATTCCCAGTAGGGAGATCCTAGTACTCTATTTTAAAGGGGGGAAACTGAGGCACAAAGACAGTAAATGATTTGCCAAGATCACCACAAGAAGTCTTTGGCAAAAAAAGTGTCTGGCCAAAATCCTCCATGGCATATAATAGTGTCTTTAAACAATGACCACACATGTCATCAACTTAGAACAAGATGTTGACAATGATCATACTAGTGAGACATTTTAAGATGGGTTCCAGAAATCATGACAATTGGATAGCTCAGGAAACAACTGCCTACATACATATAAACCAGCATATCTTCCTAGCACAGTTCACAAGCTTTCTCAATCTATCTAGCTCTGCCCTTATGAAAAGCAAAGAGGTTGATCCCAGAACCACATAAAGCAATGGAAATCATAACAGCAGCCATGGACTTACGAATTTACAGGTGGAGAGGCATGATGCACCCTATCCTTTCATGGACGTGGCCACGCAAATTCCAAACAGATGAAGAAGCAGGCTGGGATGCTCAGTGGTGTTGCAAAAATTGTCATGGACGTTTTCGGAAATTTCAGCTACCAGTTCCACAGCACACAGACCTGCTTTATTGATTCCATAGTATCCTCTAAGGGAAAGAAAGAGCACCATTTTAATGCCACAGTGACAGATAGACTGTTAATTTGCCAAATCAACACTACATGGGAAGCTTACTACAAGCAGGATTTCAAAATGGATCTAAATGTGAGCTGATCAGTCCGTTAAACAAAGATATCCAAACCAGGTTGAAAGATTTGGGTGAGACTTAGAACAGCCCTGAGGAGCTTCGGTGCAGCACACATGGATTTCAGGTGCCTATCTGCAAGAAAGCAATTTTTCAAAAAACCTGTCTAACCTGCTGAGGCACTTGAAATACCATAAGCACTTACAGTTTCTGGTAAAAACATCCTTAGGCAACTGTAGCTGTGCTATCTTGCATGCCCAATAGCATTAATCTCTTGGCTGATCTATCTAGTTACCTATCTCTTTGCCTGTGGCTCTTTCAGATTCAGAAATTAAGTACCCTTGTGCCTAAATCCCCTGAAGATCATGATTTTTTATGCATACCAGAACACACCTAAGACAAACTGAGAAACTACATCTATACTAGTGAAGAAAAATGTTTTCTCTAACCCCCAGGCCAGCCAGCATGGCACAGCATGCATTCGTATGGCTTCACCTTGTTTGTCTCCAAAGACAGATGATCATACTCGAACACCTACCAGGAACAGWCCCTGGCCCGTGTAGACCCTGAACTGGGCCTGGGCTGCCAGCAACAGTATGGCTTGTGGACAGCCAAAACCACGCTGGGACAACTCTAGCGATTAAATCATACGGGCAATAGCATGACACTGCTCAGGCCTAGACCTGGTCCTGTTTAGTTTATTTGTGCAGATGTAGTCAGACGGTTCCATTCAGGATGGCTCTTGCCTATTTTAGGCATATTTTAGGATGTTGCTGGGTAGACTCCTGCCTGCTGGTTAGGGCATATACCTGGGAATGAAAAGAAAGAATTGAACCGACAAGATCACATCCCTATTTACCAGACTATAGGGGAGATCACTGCCTTTTTGATTGTTGAAGCAGAGTCTCTGCATAACCAATAATGAAAATACAACGAGTCCAAAAGAAAAGAGTAAGAAAAGTAAGAAAAGGTAAGAGGATTTTGGCGGTGCAGCTGATGATGGTGTGGAGAAATATCATTTCATTTCAGATCATGTTGCCCTAATCTCAAATATAAAAAACAAAGATAAAATTTCAGATTTCAGTTAGAAACTGGAGATGTACATTTTGATTTTTCAGAGCAATTAGAAGTGCACTGAGGACAGCAATTATGATATGGAAATTATCTCCACAGTTCCCTTGCCAGCTTCCTGTTGCCTACTGCCAAGGCTACCACTGCTTGCTCTGTGGTATTTTCATCTGTTAAATTGTGTTTTGTTTTTTCCCATTTACAGATTAGAGCTACAGGAATATGTTGAAATGAACCTTGCTTGTTCCTCACAGAACGGAAGGAGTGCCCTTCTTTTCAAAAGCAGCAGCTAGCTATTGACTCTCATAACCTTCAGGCAGCACCTCTACTTGCAAAATATGAAATGGCATCCTGACTAGCAAGGATCTTGAWGTCCTGTAAATCTCAGCTGATTTGCTCCAAAGACAGAGGGTGTATGTTAGAAGTCCTTGCTCTCCATGTCCTATCTGAGAAGGCTCAATGGCACCACAAAGCCTGCAGAGAACAGCCACTCTCTGGGATGCATAAATGACAAACTACTAGAAGATTTAGCCTGAAGCACAAGGAGGAGTTCGTTATAATGTCTTTCTGTACCACTATGTTTCACACTATGTTTGCCATTGCAATTATGGTAGARAAAACTTTTCAGCACTCCTTCAACAAAAGACTGGATTAACGAATAACCTCAGCCTCGGCAGAGATACGGAAATTCCCTCCTGATCTGAGACATTTGAGTTGAGGATCAACAGTAGCTTTTTTCTTTTTTTTTCAGCCTAGGAAGGATTAATGAGAGAGCACAAGGATAAGAAAGCAAGACAATGGGAAAAACAAGTAGGGAAAGTGACCTCCTTATGATTAGCAATGATGGTATGGATACTGTGATGAGAGTGGGCTTCCCTTCTGGGAACTGAGTGTATAAGGGTGAAGACAGAAAGAAGCCAGAGCAGAGTGGGCTTTTTAAGAAAAAGAGGGGGACAGAGGGAGAACATTTTTGAAGAATAATATTCTCAAATTGGAAGAGATTTGGAGATAGCAAAGAAAGAAGACAGATAAAGAAGGGTGTGGATAGGAGCTGGTGAGTTTCTGCCAACTCCTCTTATTTTTCTTTGCTGTTTCTTCGTCTTTGTTTTAGTGGAGTCAAAGGCCAGTACTGGTTAAGGAACCCTATTGCACAAGCTGTTACATTAAAAAACACAGATCTGTCACTTAAGGTGAAGTGTCAGGCTGCCAAATCCTGAGGTGGTGGACCAGGCCCACATCCAGCAACCTCATCTCCCAGCCAGCAGGTTCTCCTCCCACCCGATGTCGACACCATAGAGGGTCCTGCCACCAGCAGGGCAGAAGTGGCTGGCTAGGGGAGGCACACACCAAAATGTCAGGCACACACCAAAGCACATGTGTCTTTGCTTTAAAATCCTGGCCAGAAAGTAAGGATGAAAGGCAGATGGAAAGGAAAGGTGTTTGACAATGGTTGAGGTGAAAAAGGAATGTCAAAGATGAACAGCAGAAGAGGGGCGGAATTGAACAGGGAACAGCAGAACTGGCTTGAAACYAAAGAGAGAAGAGAGAACAAACTTGAACAAGATGCACCAGGGAAATTCATAGTGCTTCTTCTGCTAAATGATCAGCACAATGAGGTTATAAGCGAAGAGGAGATGAGACTGGGGATGAAGGGGAAAAGGTCGTGATGGGTTGAGCCTAGTGTAGAGAACCTGGGGATAAATGAAAAGTCAATGCCCTTCTGTGCAGAAGAAAGCTAGCTGAATGGGTACAGAGGCAAAATACTTTTGTGTTTGTATCTATTTGTGCATCAGGCATAACTTAAGCTCAGGCAATCATCTCCCTATGCCRGCCTCTTTTCAAGATAAAGTGAATTGTGCAAGATCAGCGTGGCCTGATTTCCATATAAGGACCTGGGAACCTATCTGCGCACTCGCAGCCAAGGAGGTGGGGTTGCCCACGGTGCAGGTGCAATAGCTTTTGGGCATAGCACAAAGGTGGTTTCTTCTTCTCACTGTATTTAGCAGTTAAACAGAGAAAATCTCTGGAGTCTGCCAAATCTGTTGCCAAAACTGAAATTAGCATGGGTTGCCAAACAGAGTACCTAAGTTATTAGGAAAAAAAGTCAGCAATCTTTAAACAAATATCTTTCAAAAACATAATGCCATYTGGACTGCATTGCTGGGAGCATGCATGTGTGTTACTGTGATTAGCTCACACATTTGCCTTTCAGAGATTCAGAGATATTTGTCCTGCATGGGCCTGAACTTGAAAGATGCTAAGCACTCTCATCATGTGGTTGGCAATTTCAGTAGGTACTGAGTCCCTTGCAGGACTGGGCCACTGTCTAGGATTGACCTCATCAGAGCTGGAATTATGCATTTTAAGAGGTAAAAACAATGCTCCTTTGAAAGGATTGTGCCTACATAGTGATTATGTGATGTGACGTTATTAAGAGTATTCACAAATTATGATTTTGTTGTATATGACCTTATATCATAAAGCAGGGCCCCAAAATTTTGAGTAAATTAGGCCATGAAATGGCCTGGCATTTCTAGAATAGCCTGACCCTGTTCCCCACAAACTGACTGGTTTATTCCCTGAGGGCTTGCATGCTCTCAAATAAATACACCTAGATAYAGAGATATCAGCGTAGTCTCTGCTATTAGATGGCCTTTGAAGGCCATCTAGTTACCGGGCATACAATTTGAGGTGCTGAGAAATGGCTTTCCTCTGTCAGCTAGTTCTACACTTTATTGAAATATCACATTATATATTAAAATGAAATATAGTTAAGAGGCTTACTGCAAACAGTCTTTTTTCTTCCATCCTTTGGGAGATTTCACTTTTCAAATCAGATTATCAACTGTTTGCTAATCAGTAAGTCTTCTGTATCATGTGCTGCTGAACCTCATTCCCTCTTGTCTTGGCCACAGCTACGCATTCTAATTTGGTCAAATCAAATTCGTGTTAACTCAATTCAGCCGAGGTACCAGTGGCTCTGCACAGCACCATCCTCCAAGCTGTGGATTTCTGCGTTTCRGAAGAATTGTGCCTTCCTGGCACGCTGGGAGCCTTTCCAAGGTGAGTGATCTGAGCAGATCGCTTAAGAATTATAGGTTCTGGTGAACTAACTCTTTTCCTGAGGTCCTTATTGCACAATCAGACATGATTAAGGCTTCCATGTTCTGAAAATGAAATGAATATTTTGTAGGCTACGTAAATAAGAATTTGGGAACTTAGAAGGCTGGGAGGGAAAGACTACAAAAGAATATAATTGGGTGAAAGATGAAACACTTCAAAAATTGCTTCAAATGTAGGAGAATGAAAGGGAGTGAAATCATTTCAGCTAACAGCAAGTTCACTGGAAACTGCCRTATGAGAATGGAGCAATCTGCAAATTTTGGCTGGATTCAGTGATCATCTTCACTTAGAAAAAAAGAAGGGAATTTTTTTAAGTTAAAATCTTTCACATTGGAGATACTGAATTGCTGTGACTCATTCTGAAAAAAAAAACAAAAACCAAAAAACCAATAAAACAAGCCCTGCTTTTCCAAGTTATGTTAACTTTGTTTTACTACCTTTTATTTGGTAAAGTTCTTTTCCTTTTAAAATAGACCTAAACTTGAAGAAAAAGATCAACAAAAACATATTTAACTTGAAACTAAATGAAACATTTTGGGTGAAAAGAAACCAAGCATTTTATGGAGATACTTTTTTAACAAAAAAAAAAATCCATTTCAGTTTGACCTATCTTAAATCTATTTCTCTTCATTTATCAGAATGATTGTAAAGCCAAAAACTCATTATGTGCTTAACTCTGATGTGTTATTATAGTGATCTCCAAGTCCTTTTTGGGAATAGCCTATATAAAAGATGAATCTGTTGTGTGAAACCCCATCCCTACTGGGAAGCTTGCTCAGTACCTGGATATTCAGCAGACCTTATTATCTTTGGCAGACCTGGTGCACATCGCTTTGCCAATAAAGTTATTGAAAACAGCAAGAAGGCACYTTGGCCAACAATTTGATAACTGAAACTGATGGCTAAGATTTGGGCCAGTAAGGTGGGATATAGGAAAGCTTCCCRTCAACATTAATACTTAAAAAAACGTTTCTCTCATTGTTTTTTTTAATGAACTGTATTTGAAATATGGCCTCATCTCTTAACATTTTGAGACTGCGTGCAATGTTTACAATCTTTCATCAGGTCATTTCTCACATGCCACATTACAAACATATAGGAAAGCCTATTTTTCATCCTTCTGTAGGATTTGTAAGCCAATGGAGTATAAGAACACAACATGTGATTCGGATAAGGATTTGGGCCTGTTACATGCTTTCTGCCTGTGCTGCAGAGGTAGTTTAGAYGCAATAACAGCTCCCTTCTTAAAATAGTCTATAACACATTGGGTAGAAAGAGCAAGGAGGAGGAGCTCAAGCACTTCCTTCAACATCTTCATAATAACTACCATTGTACGGCTCAAACTTTAATGAGCTTTAATAGTATCACTTGAAGGAAGGGWGTTTCCTCCCTCCACAGAAACTGCCTTGTGAATCTGTACAGAAGTGTCCTATTCTTCCTCCAGTGAACTAAGGCATTGGTTAAGATCGGTTTCAGTGGTGCATTTCAGGAATGAAACATGCACATTTTTATGCTGCTGAACACATTGGGAAGACTTTGCTGAAAGATGTCCTCTGTGATGATATTTCTGTGGCTGCACATGAAAATCTTACTAAATGAAATTTATTTATTAACTCCTATTTCGAAAAAGAGCAGATTTGAGACCAACAAACTCATTTAATAAATGGTGGAGGAAGGGAGTAGGTAGGCTGATACTGCCTTTAATTGTGGTTATACAGTAGATAATACAATTGCAGGGCAATATATATGATGTAGTAATGGATACACTAAAACTGCATTTAAGTGAATGTCTAATTCATCAGAAATATTAATCAGAGAGGAGTCAGAGACAGTGTATTAAAAGCAAAAGAAATCTTCAAAGGGAAGTGGGAGTTTGAGGCACAGGAGGARTGGCTGAATGAATACAGTCAGTTAAATTAAAGGCAAGAATTTGGAAATGAATATAAATAGCTCCCTAGATTGGGAAGGCATACTAGAGGGGCCTGCTGACATTTCTTATAATGGAAGTCATGCMTAAGAAATGGAAGGACAACCAATTGTAAATGGAGGAATGGGGAATTGTCTTTTTCCTTAGTATTATCCTATGAAATTCACTACTGGAGGACATTATTGAGGTCAAGAGCTGGCAGGAATTTAGTATTCCCTATTTAGATAAGAAAAAAATATATAAAGAGAGGTAAACTATGTATCATTGTGACATAAATCATCAGCTAACAAATACAGGGGGTTGTTGGTTAGTAGATATATTATGTATTTATAATACATCTTGCTTCTTCCTCTGAAGTATTTACACCTAGCCACTCTCAGAAGCAGGATGTTGGACACGAAAGGACATCCGACAAACTCTGTGTCAGTTCCTACTTCCCTTCCCTCCGGAAAGAGCCAGTGCATACAGAGAACTTCTGGGTGGAAAAAAGAGCCAAGATAACTTAGAAAATGTTGGCCTGCTCTACGTGYGAGATAAAAATATTCCCTTGTCATGGCTGCAAGTTTGGAAGGCTCAGGCTGACTGGAGACATCACGTTGTCCCATGCCAGCCAATTGAAAAACAACTGCGGAGTTGACACAGAACAAATCACTTATTCACGGGGCAAAACTCTAAAACAAACCCTGTCCTTCAAGTACTGGTGGCCCAGTAGGATGCAGCAGTTTAGGAGACTGGGACATCAGCTGCACAGTCAGAGAGCTTCAGTGGCATGTTGCCAGGAGCCCTAGGGCTGTTTCTCATTTGCATGTGCACGGTAGGATTTTAGGCAGAGTTCAGTGCACACAGTTAGAGTCCTGTAAGTAAACAGAACAGTTCCTAAAGCCCATAGAGAGAAAGGGTAGGCACTGTGGTTTGAGAAGGAGAAGAAGACGTTCAAAGGAGAGAGAGGCACTCACTGTCTGAAACTATGTCCAACTTTATTTCTGACACAAAGCACAGAGATTTCAAACTGCTAGGTGATTATGTTCCTTGGAYTTGTTCAGACCTGTAGTAGGAAATGTCTGCTCATAAATATATGCGTATTTCTAAAGAGCCTCACACAAACAGCAGCCCTCATATACAGCTGAGGATCTCTCTCACCAGACAGGCAGCTATACAAATTCAGCATGCTTTCTTGACAGAGTTTGGATTACA
This sequence comes from Rhea americana, assembly GCF_003343005.1. Lineage (NCBI taxonomy): Eukaryota > Metazoa > Chordata > Aves > Rheiformes > Rheidae > Rhea > Rhea americana. The sequence goes on from NW_028185372.1 coordinate 8,087,886, forward strand.
GCACTGTTATTTAATAAATTCCACCTCAGCTTTCATCTCAGCTTCTTCTAGGTCTTTCCAAGACAAACCTAACAATGGTCAGGGTTTGGCACTCCTTACATCTTTCCCTTCTTAAAGCCAGGGCAGCAAACAAGAGAAGAGGGACGACTTGAATTCCTCTTTCCTTCTGAGTAGGAAAGCTCATACAGAGGCATGCTCTGAGTTGTCCTACCCACTCCTTCTGCAACCGGACAGCAAGGATCAGGAATGTTCAAACAATCTTGACTGCCAAGTCAACCCCCTCCCCCCCATGACTTCCTGTTGCCAACCTGGAGCCACTTAGTCTTTTCTTCYGTACAGTGTACCTGAATTCTCCTAGCCTGAGGCTAGTGTCACAGAAGCAATGTTAATGAGACATCAGGCATGCTACTTCTACCAGCTGCTCACATGCAAAGGCATCAAGAAGACTGCAACAGGCATAGGAATGCTAATAGGAGGAATTYGGTTTGCAGAAGTAGTCCTTTAGCGTCCCAAGTTCTGCCCATTCATAAGATGAAGTAGAAGCATCCCTTCAGCAAACATCCGGAAGTGAGGGTTTAATGTTATTACCGAGACAGCACAGAGGATCCCAACTACAGTTCCCTGGCCCAGCACTCTGCCTCATATGAGACTTGGCATGTGCTGGGGAATTAGCATTCCCTGCAGGGAAATCACCATATTCCCATGGGAGGAACATGTGGGCAGACACATAATGAGAAAATTATTCAGGGCTAAAGGATGTTGTCTCGATTTCCTTGGAGTAACCAAAAATCCCAAATCAAAAACTACCAGACTAACTTTTGGGCATGGAAGTAGAGGTTACCATGCGTATTGCTGCAGTAAAGGATTCAATGGTTGTTTTCAATAATTAGACACACTAGAAATATTTAGACAGAGATATCCTAGGATCAGACATACTAGTGGAGGATCTTGAAGCAGGGGTGGATTTCCTCTCAGCTGTCCAAATGGAGAAGACTAGATACTGAAGAGACTGACGTTCTTGCAGTGGGTGGATTAAGGAAAATATCTGTTGCCTGATACATTCAGCTGCTTGAATATCTGAATCTGAAGTGTGACAATGCCCAATGTTTTCCTTGAGATTTCTTACACTCTTCTGATTTTATTTCTTATGCTTCTGTGCTGGAAGAGACATAGGAGTATGTTGGGGTTGGACCTGCCCTTGTGTACTGTACTCTCGTGTTCACTCTCATGCCCCAGGAAGCCGGAAGCACTTGTGGGATGACAYGTGTAAGTGCTTTGGGCATCAGCAACCTGTCAGGTAACTGCAGCCTTAGCTGTGCCATCATCTTCTTTTTTCCCTGTGCTAATCAACAGGTCTGAAAAGAACTTGAATAGCTGAAAAGCTGATGTTTTACAAGAAAGATAAAAAGCTATTTCATTCTCAATGCTGAAATTACAGATTTAGTTAACTGAGATTCAGAATCCATTAAGCTTGTAGGATCAGAGTAACTCCTAACATTCATCAAGCCAGCAGACCAACTCTTCTCATGTACAGGGAGGCTGAGAGAGATAATGCACTATTTAAAACCCAGTGCTTCATATAAGTGTACGGTTCTACAAGAAACTCCTTCAGGGACAATATTATCTTTCCTGTTCCTCCAAAGTTGAATACCTAAAGTGAACCTCATTGCTGTCATCAACAAGAGTCATGAATGCATTGTTTCCTCCTACTTTTTTCCAGGGGAAGATACTAATAAGAGGAACTGACTGATCTGTGAGACTGTCTAGATCAAACTTAAGGTGACATGAAGTCATTCACTAAAACCTGGAGGAGCAATACCTGTAGCAAAGCTACAAGCCCTGACTTATTCAAAGCCATTGAGTCTGCATCGTATAGCTGGTTACTGAGTTTCTACTCTAAAAGAGCAACATGCTCTTCATGTACTTCAGTTTTTCTTGTTACCTGGAAAAAGTGTTCCTAGTGAGATGACATATAACCAGAGAGAAGACAAATGACTGCTGCATCTTAGCACCAGATAATTAGGTACCATGGACTTACTTCAGGATAGTTATTGATTTGTTGCTGCAGTTCGAAACAGTTTTTGACCTGCAGCAACCAATATATCATTTCGTTCAAGGTTCAAAGATGAATGAATATGATAATTTGTTACTGCTGAAGGAAGTTTGCTGGATATCAATCTAAAAGACAATGTAAGTACTGTCGTTTCCTTGACTGCCATAGCTTCTCATTCCCATTGGTAGTTCATGCTAACTCCACTTGAAAATGAAACAACAGATTTTCTTGACTGAATTTAATTTATGACCCAGTTATACTCATTTTAAGCTTGCTTGGCTTCCTTCAAGGCAGAGTCACTTGCCATTACTGTCACACACAGCTGCTTCTTTCCTAAATGGGTTCACTTGCAAGAYTTTATGGAGATTTTTTTCTTACATAATTTAAAAATACTGAAAAATTAAATAGATGAAGGCTAAAAAACAGGATATGTAAAGCTCAGATAGTATTCCAGTGCAGGGAAAGCACTGGAGGAAGCTCCAAAATACTGCAGGAGTGCCACAGGTAGAGCAGAAGCTGAAGGAGGACCAGGAGTGGAGGGGAGTCTCAGCTGGCTGGAAGAGCAGGGTGGCAGTCTGAGGAAGAAAGGCTGCAGTGCAGAGAAGACCTAGAAAAGCAAGAAATCATTTGGAAGTAGCACTGAAGGGGAGCAGCRCTTCCTGGAAGAGAGTTAAAGGACAGACAGAAGATGCAACCTCCTCTTCAGTAAACTGGATAGGAAGAATTTCTGGAGTGTCTCCCAGCACAGCATGCTCTCCTGTCTCTCGGAGCTCTTCTCTGAGCTCCTTTCACCTGTTCAGTACCACTCTCAGAGTATAGCTACTCAAAGAAGTTTTAACACTGCAAGAAGAGCTGCACTTACACAAAACACAGACAGAAGCACTGTCTGCCTTATAGCTGTGGATGACGGCTTGGTGCCTCATCCCACAAGCTTCTACAGCTCCACACAACCAATCTAGGGACAGAGTATTCTCCCTGCACAGCTGAGAGGGAACTGTGTCCTTCCTGGTTTGCTGGAGCAAGAAGTGGAGGCCTTGCTCTGCAGGGAGGTTGCCGATTTTGCTCTGCCCTCAAGCTTTGACCTTGACTACAAAACAATTAGAACCTCTTGCTCTAATTTGAGATTTCCTGTGTAGCTGATTATCTACCATAATTTCCTGGTCCTTTTTCAAGTGATTGCCTTCCTGTCCTGTAAGCCTGACTTGCATTTGTGCCCAGATGCATGGTCTTCTATTTGGCTTTTTTGAAATGCACATTGCTTGCCCACTGCCAGCACTGCAGAGCCCTCCAGAGCACTCTGTGCCAACAGCCCGTCTTCTTCCACTTCCTAATCTTCATGTCATTGCAGATTCTATTTGCAATGATATAACTGTTTTTTCCCAAGCCATTGATCAAATTATAAAATGTTATAGTTCCCGGTGGAAGTACACTTACTTGGTAAATCCTCACACAGAATTACATTTGAGACATATTGAATCTATTTAATGCATTGATGGGCATTAAATAATGTGATTTAATGAATATATGTGATATGATTTAATAAAAATATCATAGAACCAAATTAAACGTTTTTTTTTATCTTAACACTTCTACTACAAGCACTCAGCATACGATCTCAGAAAAATAATAGCCTGTCTTGGGAAGACTGATTTACCACAAATCTGTCTTTGTGAGCTTAAAATATATTGCCATGTCTCTAGTTTTTACTAACTGAAATCTATATCAAATATTCCATATATTTCATAAGATCAAGATCAGGGTGACTTATTTTGTTGTTTTCCTTTTTTAAGTATTAGATCAGCATTAACTGCCTTTCAGGCCTATGGAATATCTCCATAGCTCCAGAGTGTATTAAAAGTCAGCAGCACTGATCCACATGCCTTTATTAGTGTTCTCATAAAAGTTACCTTTATTTCATGATTAACTAATGATAGAATAGCTTTAGTTTTGTATTATACTTTATTGTCTTCGGAATGAGGAGTGTTTCATTGTTATTATCAGGAATKAATATTTTGTAAAAATTTACCTTTGTAAAAAGGTTGTGACCTTCCTTCATAACTATTGATAACTCTTCGATTGCAATCCAGTATTTTATCAGTTACTTCTGATCCTGAACATCTGCTGCTACCCACATATTCCTTCTTTTATCTTTTTCCTTCTCCTATTAGCTTTCTACATCTGGTTTCCTACTTATAGTCATTATTATCAACTTTCCCTGTTTCTTTTTAATTTTACATTTTCATTTTTATTGCTCTTTCACTTTACCTTTGTCAAGCTGCTTTTAAATTTCTGTTTTGATTTTGGCTTTTAAGCTACRTATGTTCTTAAGTAACCCTCAGTTGTTAGTCAGATTCCTATTTCTATTTTCCTTTCGGACTGATTTGACTTACAATTGCTTTCAATTTTGAGAAATAGTCCCTTGTAAATGACCCAGATAGCTATACTATGTATTTTTGGTTTTATATATAAAAATATTATATACATATAATTTGTTTACATATACAACAGTCATGTATCTTGATCACTTTTGTCTAAACAAATAATAAYTTTTAATTTTATTAATAATTCTTCTTCATCTGGTAATACGAGAGGTCTAACAGGGAATTTCCAGAGTTGAATATAACCTGTTTTGAGGCATTCTTAAAATTCCAAGGACATTGAAACACTGACAGCATGAGACCACCAAAAAGTCAACAAAAGTTCACAGATCTGTACTGCATGGGCTGAATGAAAAATTTATCATCGTCGTTCTCCTTCTTAAGCAGAATTTGATCAGCTGTGGAAATTATCCTGCTTGGAAAAGCTAGCYAACATATATTTAAAGTTTAGCACATGCTTAAGAACTTTACAGAATAGGGTTGAATTTAAGCACATCTTTAAATGACTTCCAGCTGCCTCTAGCACCAAAGTGAAAACAAGTCATAAAAATACAAAACCAGCAATTGCTACTAGCAGATATTACTCATACGTTTAAAAGTAAGTATATATTTAATGTCACTGTTAAACTGTGATAGGTGACACAACGGATGTTCAGCCTGTAACCTGTTATGCACCACAGCACCACATCCATGATAAATTAGGTCAGATATATATCTACATTTCATAGGATTCACATCTATGAACTTGTAGATAATATTTTCATGGCTGTTCTCCATAGCCTCAATCCAGCAAAATACTTAAGGATCTTCAGAAATGAGAGCAAGTAAATGATCCTATTAAATTGCAGGGCTATTGCTGTTTTTAAAGGCCTTACTGAATTAGGACCATAAATAGCAGAGTTAGAGAGAGAGCTTTTTCATGAGTACTAACCATCCAGCTTTCCGTCATCAAAACCTGCCATCACTCTTTCTGAATTAGTGTCTGTCAGAGCTCATCAGTATCCTTGCTAGCACATCTACAACTGCTTMGGAGTCTCTTATTTGAAACAGTTATTCCCTGAAAATGTGACTTCGCTAAAATCAAAAATAGCAGCAAGTCAAAATATCAGCCGCATTAGTAAATACTTCTTGTCTCCCAGAATGAGTTTCTGGACAAAGAGAGAAAAAGAGAGAGCACAAGCCCCTGCTGCAGAATCACAGATAATATGGATATTTTGATATTCAGAGCTTCACTCCACCTGGAAAGTGAAAACACTCCTGCTGTGAGTGATTTACTGCCTGGGGCAAAACTTCTCTTTCTATCATGATGCATATTTAATTACTTACACAGTGTGAATCAACTTCAACAGAACAATATCTCTCCTAAGCCAATTCCCAGTAAGAATCAGATAGAGCAAAGATTTGAACCTGTGTCCYCAGTGCCAAAAATGGGTGCTTTGATAAGGAAGCAAGTTACTGGATTAGAACACATAGGAATTGCAGAGGTAGATTTTAGCCCCCCTTTTGTGTCCAAAGAAAGAAAAACAATAGAAAGGAGAAGGCATCTGAAAAATTGCCTTTGATAGAGTACTAAGATGAGTATGCTAGAGTTAAAAAAAAAAAAAAGAAAGAAAAGAAAAGAAAGAAAAAGTAAATTCTGCAGCCCTGTTGTCACAGCTAGGATTGAAAAAAAAGATTGTATCTCTACATATATCTGAAATCTCGAAGAATGTGGAAGCAAAGAGAAGAAGGGAGAAGAGCTGACTGCAGAACACAAGCAGACATATCCCTGACTGAAGYAGAGAAAAGTGAGTTTGCAAGCACATCATGAGCAGTGAGAGTACAGGCATTACTACCTATGCTTTGAGGGAAACGGCTAAAACCCCAGAAATCTTTTCTTCTCCAGCCCAGATAATCTCCTTGCTCAAAGCAAGAGGGGTAAAAAAATGAGTTAGCATTATTTTTCCATTTCTCTTCTATTCCTTGGCTTGTTTCTTATCAAAGAAAGCAAATCAGAAACTATGGAAGGAGTGATGGGAAGCTTATACGCTTCCCATATAAACAAATGTAAAGATCATCTAATTCACGAAAYGTGAATGGAGTGGAAAGATGGGCTGGGCCCCTGGCTCTCAGCTGGCTGCTTTGCAGTGTCTCACTTACAGCTAGATCTGCTAAAATAAGCCTCACAAGCCCTGCTTCTTTTAAGGATGCTCTATATTTTTAAATCACTGAAGGCTTTGGTCTAATTTAAAGGTTGTTTGGTGAAAACAATTTGTTCCAAAAATGTGTAATGTATAAACATATGTCTAGCCAAACTGTTTACACAGATAATGACAAAACCCTACATAACATTTAACAGCAAGTCTGAGTAAAACTGTTTTGGAGTTCCTCTTTCTAGAAAATGCAGACAGTAAAGAGTCCTTAATGCAGGAATTAACCAATATATACTGTTGCCTGAAGAAGGACAAAAGTAAAAACTAATTTGCACTGTCCTATTGAAAATATCTAGCAGTAGCTCTCACATGCATTGAGGTAGCACTCTTTTACATRTAAGCCAACTGGCTCACTTTCAGCACAGTAGCTATCACTAACTGCACTGGGGACCATCTGATAGGAAGGCAGCTACAGGCTCAGGAATGCCAGCATTCCCCCTGCTCTGTTTTCCCAGTTGTCAGCTCTGTTTATAAATTGTCCGTTTATAGCAAAGCCAGCACCTGCTATGGACACCTCATGCTGCCAAGTGCTTGAGTATGAGCCCCTCCACACTTTAACCAGTTATGTTCAACGCTTTATCAAATCTATGGTTAAAATGGYCTCCTGGTACTTCTGAGGGCAAGTTTATGCTGTTGTGAGCAAACTGGACAAGCCACTCAAATTGCTTTTAAGTATTTCTAAGATGTCCTGTAATCCTTCTAAGAATAAAGTAGCAGATCTACTAGGCACTGAACATATCAGATCCCTTTGTATAAGCATCATACTTTTGTCACTTATACAGCACTTAAATACAGATTGATCATTTGAGAAAAATCCCAGTTGAATCTTTTACTGTATAGTTAAATGGGTCTGCAATTTTCCTATTACCTGAATATGATGATATTCAACTCACAGGGGGGAAATATGAGGTGTCTGGCTTTCTTCAGATTCATTCTCCCCTTCCTTTAACCAACCTCCCTCACTCAGAGGGCACTGAAATGGCAAGGAGCAAATGCTCAGTCACAGGTAGTAGAGAATGTGAAAGGGTTGTGTCAGCTGCACTGCTTAGCAGGCCCGAGTGGTTACCTAAAACACAGTCCATCCATGCAGGCGGGAGCATGACCTGGTTCCTGCTACAAAAGCGGAGCGACCCTGAGCAAAATTCTAGCTACCTGTCTGCAAAGGCAGGGATCCCAGAGGCACGAACAACCAGCTGAGGGCGGAGCTTGGGTTGGTGCACGTTCAGCCCAACGAGGGCTTGTGGCATCTTGCACTATGCAAAGGCTCCTCAGTTTTGGAATTCATTCCTCCTCCCCGACTGTTCAGAAATAGCTCCAAAATGTTGACCTTCAGACATAGTATAATCAATCCAATTAATAATTTGGGCTTTTGGAGATGTTTTGGATTTACAAGGAATGACTGGGCTCAGAGATTTTCTCCTTTTTTTTTTTTTGGCTGGTTGCATCTTCATGGAAGTTAGTAATTTTGCTTACACTTTATAGGCCTAGTTGTAATAGCTTGGGGCTGTCAGAATATGATACGGCTTTCTTCATGTAGGCAAGTCAGAATTCATGCAAAGATGTATGACACATGGGCTTTGAATGTAACAGAWTTCTGAATCTCTGGACAAGTCATTTGATTTGCTCCAGAGAAAAACAAGTACAAAATGCCAGTGAATAAAAATTCTCTGACAGTAGTAGTAATTTAGTTCAACTGACCAGTGACCTTAGCCTATCAGCACTGCGGCACTTCTTCCTCACAGCTGGGCCACAGTCACCCACAAGCGTGAACAGGCTGCTCCTCTTGGTCTTTCTTCAGAGAAGTAGAAACCCACTGATGCCAGAGAACTACAGTCTTGCAACACTTCTTTAATCTGTGAGGCTTACTGCCCCAAGATCAAAGGAGGCCAATTGCTCAAGACGACTCCAAAAGGATTAGCTTTTGTGCTGCTCCTGCAAACTTCTAATTACACTTGAAATTCACAGTGGCTAGCAGAGCAACCTTCACACTTCAAGGCATTATCTAACCTATTCCTGGAGTTAAGAAAAAAATCTTTGTACTTTCTCAGAAGTATCTAACGAGGTCTAACAGAAGAGAAAGAGTGGCTGGGGGCAGGGGGGAGGACACCGCTGCTCTACGACAGTCCCTAAATACCTTGCAGGCGTCATACATCCCTYCTCGCTGTGGGGCATGCACAAGGCCAAGGAGCACCCCTGCAGCTAAACAGCAACTTCTCACCACAGCTGCTGCTCTTGGGCCTGATCCAGCACAGGCATCATCACAGGACTTCTTCTTTCTTAGACATAGCTGCACTGATTTGAAGGATTTCTTAACTGACCAAAGGAGTGGTCCTTAGAAAAAGGATTCGGAAGTATAAAACCTGAAGTGATTCCAGTGCCTATGACTTATTGCGATGTTTTCAGTCCCCACTCAAAGGGCTGCACTCAGTTGGCCTAGAAGATGCCAACCATACAACTTCTCAGCAAAGCGAGAAAGCAAAGATCTGGTCTGTTGAGGCTCTATGCGGTGCACAGGTGTGATACACTGGCGCAACCAGCCAAATAGTGACCCTGGCTGCTGTCACCACGCAGGAACCAGGTGGCAGCTTTCTTGGCCCTCTGTGATGGGCCAGACGATGCCCACAGATGGCCAGGAGCCAGGTGCTGCTGCCAGGCGCTGCCATCTGCGTCCACCGTCCGACATCCACCGTCATGTCCCCACTGGCAGCCCCCAGCTCAGGACACGTGGGCTCCGCGACTCTCCTGACAGCTCCACACTGCTGCAGGGAGCTTTGAGGTTCCTTTGAAACAGTGGTAAATTGCTTTGAAATTCATTGCTGTGGATTGTGTTATTACCAACTTTGTTCCTCCCCTCTGAAATCAAATGGATTTCTATAGATAATGGGGAAGGTATACAAAGAAATCAGAGGTTTGTCAGGTGTCCTTGATGTTAATTAAAACACTGAGATAATATTGTTTTAATATGACCCAGACCTCAGCATGCAGTTTTGAAATACACTTCTTTGCTCCATATTTATTATGCAGATGAAAACTAAAAATAAATATAAAGACTCAAAATACATTTTTAGACCTTGTGTTCTAAATGACAAATGTGTAGTTTTGTTCTGGTTTATCCAAAAAAGCTTAAAATTAGAGACAAAGTGTCCAATTTAAATGTTACTTGTTTTGTAGTTACATTTTCAAATCAAGGTATCGTAAGAACCATAACAAGCTCGCAGGAAGACCAATTTTGCACACTATAGATCTGCTTTTCAGACTTCAAAAATCATTTCTAAGCACTTAGAAAGGTCTAAAAGTGCATTACTTTTTCCAAGTATGGATTAATAGTCAAGAGAGATTATGCAGATCTGAGTTTGTATTCTGCTACCAAATATAGGAAAAAGGGAGCCTTTGAAGCCCCAAAACAGCTAGAAATAATTGTCAGTAAAGAGCTGGAGTCACATGGATGGGAAGTAATACTCACATTGCAGCCTCAGGCAATTTTCAAACTGAAATAAAAAGCCAGGAAATTTCATTTCATCAGCAACACTTAGGTCTACTTACAATATTCTCATGCCTGAGGATCATTTCAGATGAACTGCTTTATTTTCTTTCATTTTAGCACCACTAATTAAAATTTCTCTCTTTATGAATTCCTGAAATAATACTAAGTATAGCAATGCAATGGTACTAAATCTTCATCATCAGTGGAGTGGTTCAGAAAAATTATATTGAGGCAAAGTGATATAGGTTAAAATGTTTGCAAGAACTTAGAAAACAGAACTGGAACTGTATTTTCAGATGAGATTAGTTACCAAATACATATTAGAATTTGCTCTCAGATCTTTGCAAGTGCTCAAAAACTTGTGACAAAAATATTTCAGCTTAATTGGAACAAAATTAGATATGGCTCAATTTGGAACATCAAGGTCTAAAAAATATATTTTGAATTTCCAAATTTACTTTTAGATTTCTTCTGCATAATAAATATACAGAAAAGAAGCATATTTTAGTATGTGTCAAGAGGGTTTTTTTGGAATCTAGCCATCAGTTCCACTATGGGAGTGGTTGGTTGTTGAGGGAGCACTTTTCCAAGTGTTTTCCAGCTATRATAGAGAGCTGAGTCTTGGAGAACATGACCTACTTCAAAAATTTGGCCCACTACATGGGAATTACAGAAAATATGGTTATTGTCAAAGAGTATGTGTAAGCATCAAGCAATACATCTTCATAGAGAGTGCTATAAATATTCACTGCTCTGGAAATCATTATATTGGAATRGATTCATGAGAGAAATACATTGAGGAAATCTTATCTACCTATATGTTGTTGAGTCTTGTCCAGTAGGTATTCAATGACAGAGAACAAATAACTGTTGCAAACTTGAAGACGTTCAGATTTTTTGGGTTAAGCTGTTCCAGTGTGTTTAGGTATTTGAGAGGACATAATTTTACTTGTCACATTGTACTGATGTGACAGATACCTGTACTCATGCCACACAGCTTGTGCCGGCATGTAGTCCTTTAAGGAGATTGCAGCTTTTGGCTCTGATCAATAGTACGTGCATCTTCACACATTACTTTCATCTAGGGTCTTGGCAGAGAGTCTAACCACTGGGTCACTGAGTCAATATTGCACAGACAATATTTTCTTGTATTTGGTAATACCAGTTTTTCTTACAAACAGGTCAGTAGTGCTAAGTGCACACTTCATTTTCATATTCCATATTTCCATATGAACATCTCAGTGAATGGTACGCAATATAATCTATGTATGATGACATGCAATGGCGCCCACTGACCTCTAATATTTGTTCAGTGCCAGTTGTAAGTACAGAATTTGCTAATGTGTACACTTGGCCCTTGATATGCATCTTCACCTAGTGGAGATGTGCCTATGCAATTGTTCTTGCTGTGTTGCAGGGTATGTTTCAGACCATGATTTGAAATAGGTAGCCCTGCTCTTCAAGTCTCCCTTGGATTTTCCCTGAAACATTTTTATGTGCAAGAATTAATAACTTCATTCCCATATTTTTTACTTTGTTTTCTCTTATGATAATCCAGTTTCATCTTGTATGATATTTCCTTGTTCAGGCTGTATGGGAATGCTGCTTCTAATGATATAAAATTGTCGAAGCTTCAACTTTCCTTAAAAGCAATAGGGAAGAATCAGGCCTGTGTTGCCCACAGAGAACAGAGATACCCAAGCTGTGATAAGTGTTCTCAGAGTGATTTTGCAACACACTTCAAAATGCTGCACAAATGGTTCTCACGCAAATAAATGCTTCTTTTTAAGAAACAGAAAAATTAACTTTGAAGCACACTTAAAAGATAGTTGTTTTCAGCCAGTTGCCTTCTAGGCAGTGCACAGCTCAAAAACTGAAAGAAATGGATCATAAGAACTTCAGGTAGGCTCCAATCTCACCATCTGAGATCAGGGAATAGCTTGTGAGATCAATTTTTTTCCTGACAGGCTAAGCCCTACCATGTTAATTCACCCTCTACACAGGCTAGTATTGGGATGCTAGCTTCCTTCACAGCTAACTTGGCTAACAGCCTGCTAGGTCACCTGAGACAAATCAATTCACCTCCCCATACTTCAGTTTCACCACCTCTGAAATGAGGCTAGCAATATTTCCTCATGGTTCTTGAAGGTCAACTGCTGAAAAGAACGAGGTATTACTTTACTATTATTTAAGTAAAAGTTGTAGCAATGTTGTGGAAGTTTACAAAATAAGGAGAAGCTTGCTACTTCTCCCTGAAAGACCCATCACAGCAAATGAATCTCCGATACTCTTTGACATTTTTGCCCTTACAGTAGCTCATGAAGTACAAAAATACCCTCATCTCCATATGACAAGGAACTGATCATAGATTCACAAAGCTGCCTGTTTGTCCACACCTACTGCCCCCAGCCTCCGTGCAGATACACCAACAACCTGCACCTCCATCCTCCAGGCGCCTCACCCTCCATCAGTGCCCTGGCATGAAGCCGTATTGTGTCACAGCTGAAACCTGGATCTTTGGCAGGATCCAAAGCAAGAGTCCTAAAATAAATATTTCCTGCYTAGGTACCTAAGGATTTGTTGAAAGCTAACTATTGAAAGCTAACTCCCCTAGCTAAGCTTGTTGTAACCTGGCCACACTGGCCATCTTTCSCAGTTAGTGTTTACATACAAGACAGTTAAACAAACTGAAATCACTTGCGTCTCATTAATAGAAGGCATTACTAAAATGAATTACACAAGAATTAGGACCTAATTCTTTAGGCACAATCAGCACTGAGCTGTGCAAATGGGTGCAGAGATCTTTGCTATCCAAGAAGTCCAGTGACTTGACAGATCTTGACAAATTTCCAGAGAATTTGTATAGCTGGAAGGTCAGGAGAGATGAGAGGCCTCTCAGTCTCCCAGCGTGACTGTTCTTTAGTCTAAATGACTTAAGTATTTTTGGTCGAACGATAGAATTTCTCTACCTGAATGCAGCCTGAGATGAAAAGCACTGCYGCTAGAGTCCAACCTCAAAGAGAGAGTTTTATTAGTTATACGAAACAGTGCAGTTCAGAGGGAGCCACATTCAATCTGCCAAACAAACATGGAGAATGTGAGGTGAGGTTATTCATCTGCATCAGCCAGAATGAGGATTTTAATTCAAGTCTGTTGTGTAAGCAATCTACAACTGGCTGTCATGTCTTAGCAGTGGAGTGAAACGACACTTGAAAAAAAAGAGACATGAAGAAAGGCAGACCGACAGGAAGAAAGAAAGAAAAGGTGAAACAGAGTGACTGGTTTAGATGCTTTCAGATAACGAGCTTCAGAGGGAAGACATTTCCCAGCAGGCAACTGATGCTAAAAGCAATGCTCCTCAGCTCTTCCTCCACCTAAGGACAAACAACCACAGTGTGCTGACCTTTATGAATTTTATTTTGGGTGACTATGTATAGCTTGGGAGGAGCCTGAACTGACTCTGGAGCAGTAAGTGCACTAACATCACTCATTCTCTGAAATTACTTACTGCAACACCTGAGTGTTGCTTGCAAATCTACCTGCCAGTTTGCTCTGATAGGTGTGTTAAGAAACCCAAGTAAATACTGTGCAAGTTAACAGGAAAACCTAAGCAACATATTCAGATGAAGGTTATGAAAATGCAGGAGATAAAAACCTTTTTTTCAAATCCTTCATCTTTCTTTCTATTTGCAAGTAGTCAGAACGAATTCTTCTCGGAGTGAGGTATTACAGTTAAATCCTCCACACAACTCTAAAAATATTATAGGTACAAAATAGCTCTTAGTGAGTCCTACTTACTTACTTGTGGGAAAAGGAAAGCAATGTTATGTTCAACAGCTGAGTAAGCAAAACATACTTCATTTTAAAGAAGACTACTATAACAGCAAATCCTAAAAATTACTGTATCAAAACCTTAAGGTATTCACTAGAACATTTTCTGACCTTACTACATCTAATAAAAGTGGTTTGTTTGTTTGTTTTTCTCCCTTACATATATAAGAACATTTTTTTCCCAGCAGGCCTTCCTAGGGGGTGAGCCTTTAAGGAAAGGGGGAAAAGAGGGAAATTTAATATTAGTTGTTTTTTCTTTATTCTGGCTAGATACTTAACTTGTACTTGGTTGCATGGTTTCCTGTGATAGTAAGTATTCAACATTTTTCTTTCTTGTATAGAATCTTAACTTTCTTTCTGAGGAATTTAGCAGTAGTTTAAAAATACCAGTATTAGGAATAGTAAGCATACCTTGAAATAAACACAGTGAAGTGCAAGGTAACTCTTGGTCTGCTTTTAATTTCAATTAAAGGTTTAGAAGAAACTCTCCTAGAAGGAAACATAACCTCAAGCAAACTATTTTAATGCTATAAGGGCAAACAAACTCTCAGGCAAAACTAAACACAGCTCACTGTAAATTACAGGGCAGTCTTTCCCAGAGTATGAAAGGATGTAAGTAGACTAAACTGACTCTCTCTACTCAACAAATGAGGAAAAACACGTGGCAGAGAGAGTAGTCACTTGTCTAATCCTGAAATAAACTCCCAAGGTAATGTTACTATGATTGCAGTTTTGGATATCCTCAGTACTACTTCTCCGTTTTATGCATTAGCCTGTGCCCATTCGTGCAGAGTGATCTCAAGTGTGCAAGGAAAGGGGATTAAAAAGATTAGGGTCTGAGGAAATGCCTGCTTTTAACAGATCTAACAGTAGGCAGGGATGTGATAGACCTGTGGCCAGACCAAAGTTAAATCTGGTGGAGAAAGAAGACCCTTCAGGGCTATTACTCCACTTTTTATATAAACAGCTATTCATGTGTTCTGAACCCTGGGGCCCGAGAAGATATTCTTGTTTAAGGTCACAAGGAAAGTGAATGAAGTGAACATGGCCTGGTGGGTTTTGAAGGAGAAAGGCCTCAATTTCATGGAGCCAGAAAGATTGCCTGTTGCAAGCTAACTCGCCTAGCTAAGCTTGTTGTAACCTGGCCACTCTGAAAATTTTTCCCAGTTAGTGTTCACATGCAAAACAGTTAAACAAACTGAAATCGCTTGTGTTTCATTAATAGAAGCCATTACTAAAATGAAACTGATTTCCTGGATTCTTTTAAATAAAGCTTCCAAAAATAGTGTCAGACCACAGCCAAAAAGTTAATGCACTCCAAATTCCCATGGATAGCATCAATGTGTGGTATTTTCTTCAGCTAGTACGTAATTACTRCCCAAACAAAATGCCATGTATCTTACCTGGAGTCCAGGAGCCACTTCCATGATCTATAAAAAGGAGGGTCGGTAAGCATACAGCAGCATGTATCGCACTGTTCCTTTCTTCATACGAATGTTGAAAGGAGAATATTTATCCTTATGAGCCGTTTGTGGCAATCTTGTACTAATAGGGTCATTAGCAGGATCAAACAGAAAATACACTCACTTCCCAAAATGTCTGGCCATGGCTCTATGTCAAGACTAGTAAGTATAGCAGGAATAAGTCTGAGCACCAAATCTTATGAGATGCTAAGTTGTCTTGCCTTGCTCAGAGTAATAAGCTTCGTTCAGTCTYTGCAACTAGTCCCACAGAGAGAGACATAAAGACTAGTAGAGATTTTTTCCTTAGCATTTCCCTAGGAAAAAAAAAAAAAAAAAAAAAAACATGGTTTCTCCTGTATTTTTAAATATTCAGATCATTAGTTTATAGTTCCAGGGAGCAGAGCTATGAAAGTCTTCAATGGCCTGATGGTACTACCCCTCTGTGAAAATCCCTTTCCATCTGATCTTCAGCAGAAGTCATCTTGGGGTTCTCTGTATTAACCCAGGCTCTTGAGATCTGTGTGAAAAATCAGTACCTGAAGCTAAGCTTGTATGTTCTAACGTCTGTGGAAAGTTTAGCAGTTTTTTAGTGTGATGGGCTATACTATTAGTTTTTTCTWTCAGTACTTTTTATGAATTTGTGTGAGGTCAGTCTCTGATCAGTATTTTCCTTTGATATAGAATGGAATCAATATCATTTTAATTCTGATTTAACTTTTTTATCTGTAATACTGTAAGAAGTGCTCAACCTTAAAAGCACTTCACTGCAACACTGCATTTTTCATTGTGACAGGAAGCAGGAAACACTATGGAAACAGAGGATGGTCGAAGTAAGAAAAACATTAATTATATAGCTGGAGCAATGTTCTTCTATCTTTTCTGTTGAGAAGCCCTTAAAATCTACCAGCAGGTGCAAGCCACTTTTTTGAAAACAACTTTCTCAATAATGTACCTGTGTTTGATCTACCTTTCACAAACTCTTTAGAAAAGTAACTGYTAAGTGAGAACATTAGTATGGATGTTCCTTTTTAAGAATATGAGAAATGCCACAAGTTCTTTATGGTGTCTTGTGGCTCAGTTATTAAGATTTTAACCATTTAAAAGATATTTCTTGACCAATGATATGCTTAAGCACTACTCTCTTTTGGATTATTGCCCCATTATTATGCCTCCATTTTTGGTACCTTCTGACAGTTATTTGTATTTTTCTTGGATARTTGCTACACAATAATAATTATACTTAATTTGGTATCTCCTGTGATCATGGGCTAGGATAAAGTGTTTCAGAGAGAGTGATTCTTGATACTCAGTATTAACTAACATCAGTTCTGATACTCAATGGTTACATAGATATGGCCTGGCTGAATGACGTTGTATAATTCAACTGTACTTTTGGAACAATTTATGTCTTTCAGTATTTATTTATTGGTTTGTTTTTGAAATATGAGGAGCAAATATTCTCAACTTCTATCTCTGTATTTGTCCCTTTGAATTTATCTTTTAAAGCCCTATCTATGTTTGATCCCTCTGAGCATCTGAAAATAAAGATATATGTTCTCTCTGAGATATATGACACAAATGATAATCAAAGTATCATCTATGATACTTAAGAAAAAGCCTTGATTGGTATGCATCTCTTCTTCTTTGTACTTAGAGGACTAGGCATTTGGGAGCATTATCTCACATTTTGAGAGAATTTTAGATTCCAATTCTGTTTCATGTTTAAGCACAATAAAATTCCGGAAGCATCTACACTGGAGGCATTTTTCTTTGGTAAATATTTGGTAAAGATTTAATTCCTGTATACACATGCCCTGCTCCTGTGAACTTTGAGAAATTGTGATTCTTTCCCAGGGTGAATCATAGAAAGAAGACTTTTACTAGACTGAATTTCAGCAGAAGAGTCTCTTGCCTTCAGCATTAGTAATCAAGCTTGGTTTCTGAAATATTTGGTTATTTTTGGTTAGTGAGAACTTTTGGAGTTACAACTGGATAGTTGCTTTCTCTTTTCACTGTGTCTTCATATTCCTAACRTTTTTCATTAGGAATCATGTCAACATTACTTTGAGAAATGGAAAGGAGACAAGTTGGAAGTATTTTACTATGTAGTGACTTTATTGTATAAAGATACTTCTATGGATCATCAAAAAAACCAACTGGTGTGAATAAGAGATACATGAATAATTTTCTGGTGATCCAAAATCTGCATCTATTATGCAGCAATTTGGACTCTTTTTGGAAATGGAATTTGGTTATTTACTGTCATTTTCAACAGAAAAGAGTTTTTTAATGTTTCTTTTTAAGATTCTTTAGATAGTCTTAAAATTTGAAACATTGACCTAAACAAAGAAAGAGAGGAAATAAAACACTATCACAAATTTGCAATTTTAAAGGGAATGTTAGACTATAAAAGCATTTCTATGCTCAATAACATAGGCCCAGGTTTAAACATGGACTACATGGACTATGCAGCTTTGTACTGGAACTAGGCTGTCATGGAAATTGTCCCAGAAATTCCCTAGATCTTGAGCTCTCATCTGGGCTGTAGCAACGGATCACGATTCATTTTCTGGGTTTAAGCAGATATTTAAGCATGTACCTTGTTAGCTTTAAACGTGTGGAAAGATGTATTTTTAGTTGCAGTCAAGGTGTAGTTTGGTTTTTCAATATAATTTCTATAGGATGATAATGTGCAATAGAGAGCTCCAAGATGGGCTAGAGTATTTCTTGTAAGGCATCTTGTGAGCCCAGACTGTGTGTTGATGAGTTTTATTCTGACAAGGAAATGCTAAAAAGCCTCTCTTAGTTTGTGGTACAGAGGCTTCAGCATCCCATGAAGATCCCATAAACTGAGTAGACGTCTGCAAAGTGAGTAGCTATGAGATCTTTCTTCRTGTGGAAATGGCTTCATTTAAGGAAATGGCTACAGACAAAACAAGTTGATAACTCAATTTCTCTGGAGAAATAACTAAACAATAAAACAGCCAATGAACTTAAGTCATCTGAAGACTTGAGGTCATAAGAAAGGTAATTTCTCAGAGGCAGAAAAGATTAGAGAGATACCGACTTTTAAGAGAGAAACTGTGTTCAGAAAGTCAGTGAGAGATTCAGTCAGTGATTCTTTACTCACAGGAGACCCTGATCTCAGAGCATTGAATCTAAATTTGTGAAAGGATTTGCAGTTGATATAGATTTCTTGATCCATACAAAGAAAGAGTAATTCCATATGTTATATGAGCCAGCTATTATTTGTCTGGAGAGATAAAACACTGAGCTGAAGCATTTACTTGATCAAAAACTTAAACTACAGACCTGAAATGCTAGCATGGGCCATAAGATGTAGGGTACCTAGGCCTCAAAGTCCTGCTAAATAGACTGACAGCTAAGGACATCCAGGAAATCTCGGCTCAGCCACCTCCGTTGTGCTGGGACTCAGGTATTTAGCAGGGGAACGCAGACCGTCACGGCCCTTGTACCTTTGCAGTTTCAGGCTGTAAATGCTTTGGGGCAGGGATTGCCTCACTGTGTCTGTACAGCACAGTGGGACCCTCATCTTAGCTGGACCCTTCAAGCGCCACAACTAAGCAAATAATGACAGTCACCCCACATAAAGCTACTGAACCCCTGACTCTCTCTCAAGTAAAGCAGAAGGATTATTAGTTCCTTGCTGTACTCCAAGTATAAAGTCTCCCCATTTATTTTGCCCTCTATTTTTTTAAAACTTACCTGTTTTCAGTTAACTGAAATAAGTTGCATTTTAATGGATACTTTATATGCAGGTAAATATGCAGAGTGAATCTTTATTAAGAGTGAACTAGCTAATTCTATCTTTACCTCTGTTTTAAGTGTACCTAGTCTGAAGGAGAAGCTCTAAATACTGTAACCTTGCACATACTGTCTCTAGGACAGGCAAACACAAATGAGGATCTAGTTGTATGTGCCTGAATGAGGACTGAAACTGAGCAGACTAGCCCTTCTTAACATGTTTTAAGATATTTGAATCAAAGTGGAATTGTAGGCTTAATCTAAACAAAGGTTGTCATAAGATTTTCATGTTATGTATAATCCCATTTAGCTCTTTAGTAATAAGAAAAACACTTGAAAATCCATCTACAGAGACTTTTGTAACACGTTCATTTTAAAAAAACCTATCTGTAAGATATGGAGCTTAAGGGCTACTGACTATAAGTGCTGAAAAGATTAAATGAACTCACTTCTGAAAAACAGGCTACTTATTTAATTGCCACATATGAATTTAGGTACATGAATGTAAACATATATTTGAAAATCTTAAGTCATATGGCCCTTTCAGACATGGATCAAATTGTGGTCATATAGCCAGTCAAATGCCTCAATTGCCTTCAGGAAAGGCAGCAGCACAGGTTACGCTGAAGGACCTAATGGTCCAATAGGTACAATGAAAGTGAGGATCTCATGTACAAGACTTCACCTTGCATAGTAATCTCATTCCTAGGACTGATTTAGTCATAAAGTTGCCAAGACTTCAGTGCTTGGGAAGGCTGGAAACCACCTGCAGACTCATCGGTTTGACAAGCTGAAGGGTTGTTACGGCTGGTAGAAATGTGGCTCCAAGTCTTCCAGTGGGCACTAAACAGCAGACAACAAACCCTCACAGGTGATTTATCTGTATTTCAGTATGTCACAAAGTCTTTTAATCATATTTTGTGCACCTTGTGGTTATCTTCTTCTGTGTCTATAAAACCTGGCTTCCTCAAAATTAATTTTGAGGGGACTGAAAGTTATTTTCAGCTGTCTAATGACAGCAATGACTGATAAATAATTGTCAGGACTTCTTCACTTCTTACCAGTCCATCAAAGCAGCTGTGATGACTCTGGATGAGCCCTTTACTTACTTATTTTTTGAGGTGTGGCACTGGCTCGTGTTTGTCAGAGACCCAATCATTGGCTAGAGGCCAAGGTCGCTCACAGCCCCAAGGGTAGCTCTCTGAAAGATTCATCTTAGTCTCTAATGTTAGGTAAAATAAGGGACATTTAGCCCATATGTCTGAAGCACTTAGAGATCTGCAGTTTTGTTTTGTTCTGTTTTGACGCTCTCCTTCATTGCTCAGAATCTGGCAGAAAACGAGCACTTCAGAAACTGGTTGTGTTAAATRCAGAGAGTTGCAAAGATGTCTTTTCTCAGATCATAAACGTTAGAGATAGAAATAGATGTCAGACTGTTTGGTTCATCCTTGACAGTTTCCAGTTGTCAGAATATTTTTCTATTTTTTTGTCTGACAAAGTGCAGTTCACTAAAAGACAAACATGATGCCTTTCTGAACTAATTTAAAATGTTCATTTTTTTCTAATGGTTGGGGAATTGCAAATGACATTTTGAAAGTCAAACAAATGTCGCCGTTTTTCATTCTCTAAAGGCTAGAATGCTGCTTTTTGAAGTGTACTAAATAGTAACATATGGTGACATTTTAGCAACATGTCATTTCTATTACTGGTCATGCAGCATTATTTTATCTCGTTTGCTTTTGAGGCACTTGATTTAAGTACTGACAGCTCAGGATGAGTGTGAACTCTGTTTCATATTTTACAGAACACAAATATCCTCAGAGAAGAGAAACACAAAGCTGTCTCCAGTTTGTGGGACTGGTTAGTTTGCAGATCCATAAAAGAGACTGCAAGTAGTAATTTCTATAAATACAGAATTACTACTACAGTTCCCAAAATATCCATTGTCTCTAAACTAATGTAAAGATGCAGAGAACTAGTCTGTGGAAACCCAGACGTGTAACTAACAATTCCACAGCCCGTCACTACAGTTAGGGAAAACTGCTGGCTGAAATACATGGGCTGTAACATTTCTAACTGTAAGAGCTATCTAAGTAGATCATTCCTGTCAGAAAAAAAAAAAGAATTAGGAAAAAGTACAAACATACAAGCCTCTGATGTTCTGACACCTTCAGTAGATTGTGTTTTCTCATAYAATAAAATATTTGTAATTAATCATAAGATTTGTTATCAGCCTGTTTTGTACCTCTTACGACTTTTACTGCTGGCATTCTTATAATAAAAGCATATGACAGCACTTACGTTTTTAAAAGTCTTTCTGTGAGTTCCTACCACTGCTTAGAATAATGTGTCACGATCAATCYTTCCACTGAGTTCTGGAAGAGAAAATGGCAAACAGTTTTAAGTGCATCTTCTGATCAATCAAAGGAAAGCAGTAAATACACAACAGGTGCGAATAAGTTACATTTTTACATTTTCCTTGTTACATTTCTCTTTTGTTCCATTCGGCTTTGCTCTCTATAGTGTGAGCACACAACACCCTGAATTTCGTAAACATATGCTTGCGATCACATCACAGGAGTTCAAAACATGCAGAAATAATGTGTTTCTCTTATCCAAGATAAGAATCAGGCCTTTTCTCTGCCTGCTTTCTGTCTTCTCTGGTGTTTTTTTCTTTTTT
>NW_028185372.1:8109811-8128633 GCF_003343005.1 Rhea americana
ATTTTTTTGCCTCAGAGTCTCCGTTATCTGTGCTGCTTTCTGCTCCTTTCCTTTCTCCCCTAAGCACTGACGGGTTCCGAGCGGCTCCGGGCACTGAAAGCCCTGAGTAAGTTCTCATCTAAGGAGGGGAAAAGATGAACTGCAGAACACAGCAGAGTCATGCAATTCGACAGCTCAGTATAAGCTGCCAGTTCGTAGGGCTATCCCACCCTCTTCGTGATCAGTCAGCGAGCAACGTCTTGCTAACTGTGCATCAGGCCCTTGCTACAGCCTTGCATCTGCAGCAACGCACCTTTAAAATCATGCAGGCTGAACCTACTGAGAATTATGAGTTTCCTGAAAAATAAAACACTCTGTTGGATTAAAATTTCAGCCCACTGGAGAGCCTTTTGCATTTAAAACAAGTTAAAGAAATTCAGATATACATGCTCTATAATCCTACGGGATCTGAGGAGCTAAGTTCAGCAAATGATTCATAGACAATCCTGAAGATTTTTCAGGGTAGTGTTAAAATCTGTATGTGCTTATATAATAAGCACTTCCTAAGCGACTGTGATATGACAGCTTTCATGGCCAGTCCAGTAATCTGTCCAATRAGCCCCAGACAACGGGACATCAGGAGGCATTTAAGGACAGGTATCACCATGAGCTTCAATTAGTTTAGTCCATTCCAACAATATAAAATAGTGGGAAAAGTTTTTATAAGCCATTTTCAGTATTTTGCAAAATACATCCTGTCAAAATGGAAAATTCTGATTTTTTTATTCTCTAATTCATTCCAGGAAAGCATGTTTCACCTAGAACAATCACATCAGAAGACTTTTGTTTAGATTAAACATCTCTGCCTTCTCACACATCTATATCTATGTATTACTTAATGCCTTTAAAGGAAAATTAACCTTCTTCTGTCTTTAATGTAAGTGCCATAAGAATATGCTTTTGCACTCATTCCAGTGCAAATTTTAAYCAAAACATTGTGATTAAGATGGATATTTCCTGATTCTGACCCTCCACTCCTAGCAGTATCCGGTACATTATAGAAGAGTGGAGCTGTAGCCAATATGATCTAGCAATAGAACTGGGACAAGGCACCACATGTTGTGTATCAGTGATGTACTGTAAGAACACTGTGATCTTATATAAATAGTAAATTCCTTTGCCTGAACATAATGCTTTCCTGTGCATTAAGTTGCCACAAACAGAACGTCTATGTGAGGGGGAAAAAAAAGAAAAAAAAAAAGAAAAAAGGCTTCCTTTGGATGATTTTATTTTTCTAGACACAAAGATAATTATTACCTTAATTTTCTGTTAGAGGTAATTGATAGTGAGAAACAAATTGAGGAGAGAGATGCATTAAGCCTAAAATTTCTCTTGCTATGCCACAAAGCCATATATGATTTGTCAGAAAACCAACTTCTTAAATTAGGCACCAACTCTCTTATTGATGAAGCTATTCAAAGTTACTGTTACTACCCTGACTGAAACAATTATCAAGCTCCCATATCTAAGCAGCACATCACAGGTTAAGTAAGTACAGTCCCAACTGCTGAACACAGTCCTACTGATGCAATCCTTTCCTGCCCTGGAAATCTCTTGACCTCTCACTTTGAAAGATGATCTCTTCTCATGATCATTCCTCAGGCTGTCAGCTGTATAACAGTAGAGATGTGGATATGTAGTCCTTACAAAATGGAAGAAGATGGACATTCAGAAATCAGATAGTTCTTTTATTACTATTGTGATCACTACCAGAGCTGAACTAGCAACCTGGAAACCATTCTAACCTTTTTTATCATTTTAGCCTATTGCGTGCAAAATGATCAATAATTTTCACTCTGAATTTTCAGACATGGTCAGCCACAACTGACTTTTGTCAAAGTGTTTATTGAATTGACTCTCTGAGTATAAAGCTATAAAAGAAGAAAACAAATAGTAATTCAAATGCACGAGTGGAATATTTTTAAATCATTTCATTCCTGTTCTTTTTATAACAAGCATTAGAGTGCATTTCTCTTTGTATTTCCTGAATAAGTCATTAAAAATTAGAGAGGCTTTAAAGGGCAAAAGTAAAAGAAATCAAAGAAAATTTCTGCTTAGTATCAATAATCTTTCTTTTTCTTTTAGAAGAATATGGTACAAGAGATATCTTGAACTTGTTTTTTCTAATTAGGTAGTCTTAGATGATTCATATGAGTAAAGAGTATATTATCAACCCCTTTGGTCACTTCTTATATGTAATAAAGTATGTCTATCATATTTAGACACAATCACACATGTTTTTAATGTATATTTTGCCTTCATTTTATACTTAYAGAAGAGAGACACTACTCAGCTGACAAGTGCTTGTATAGATCATATAGATCTAAGTAGACTTAAGAGTTTCAAGTCTTTAGTTTCAGGTAGTGTAAACCCTGAGTGTGCATACCTTTAAATCAATTTAATCTTTGCTGAAATCAGTTCAGCTTGCCATACAAGGTTTGTTTCCTTCACACAAGATATTAATTGGTCTAAGGGACTCTAATATATATTTGCTCCCAGATCTTTGGATTTTGGTCTCCAAAATGGCATAGKTAGAACTGTTCTTATGCAACAGGTTATTAAAAGAAGTGAACGCATTGTAACTGAAAAAATAATTAATTTTTGCATGGTTATTCCTCATTTACAAAATATACTGCCTGTATATCGTATTTGCAGCACTATCTCAGCTGTTAATTCCCTGCCAAGTTTCACTGCTGGCAGTTTTGTACAGTATTAAGATTTGAAATCAGTATGTGGTTGGCAATAATTACAGAAATAAGTTAAAACATCCCAGTGCGTTATTTATTTTTAAAGTGTCTGAGTTTTCTTTCTCAAGTCAGTAGCACAAGTCCTCCTTTTTGTGTGCTGGGAAAGGTTTCTTTCAATTGCTGGTTTCACAACACCAGTTTCACAACACTGAAGCAACACACAAACGAGTCTGCTTTGGTGACAGTCATTGCCATCAACTTACATTCTCATTTTAAACATTGCTGGAAAACTAGGAAGAATGGAGGTTGCTATAAAAAAGATTTTAGTAACATTGCTGATGAGTTAGGTAGATAACGTTATGAAACTAGCACTTACCTCTGACAACCTGATATATTAATCACAAGAATTTGGTATAAGACATAATGGATAAACCTTGATGCTACTTCAAACTTCTCAACCTTTTCCCATCAAGTACATGAGATTGCTGTGTTTCACCACCTGTCTGGAAGCAGACAGGATAGCTCAGCTGACAGACATGGGGTTTGGTGACTGAGGCCATCTCATGGAGCTGAAAGCCAGAAGGAGGRTGTGTTTATAACACACCAATATTTTTATAACAAGGACCTGTCCATCCTTTACCTGCCTTCCATGGTGAGTTTGTGTTGGCCCTTTTTTTTCTGTTGCTTCCATAGCCAGATGATTTCCTGTCTCTCCAAAGCATGCAGATAGGGTGACAAATTTCTGTGCAGACATTAAGCTAAATTGTTTTTCTTTCTATTTACTGAACAGTGCTGTGGTGACAGTCATCTGTACTGCTTTCTCAAGGTCTTTGATGTCCTAATCTCAAATAAAGTAACTTTATTTCGCCATGTCTTTAAGTCAATAAGATCTTGAACTACATTTAAATGCATATAGACATAGCCTTTTTTACCTAGTTCTCTAGACCCTTTTGAAGGGTCTGCCATCAAAGTGATTTTTGAAATACTGTACAGATTATTTTTATGCAACTTGTTTAAACAAAGGTCATAAAATGCAAATAGATTCTCTGTTTCTTACCTCTGTTTATTGGTTATAGTAGTAAGGTATAGTAGGAAGGAGGTTTAGAAGTCATTCAGATGGAAAGGAGGGTGATTTCTTAGGTCCTGCTGCTGTGTTGCAGAGTAAGATGGGATGTGCATGGTCCTCTCACCAACCTGCGCTAGCTCATTTCACTGCACTGAGAAGGAACGTGATGGCCTAACATGCTCCCTGCCACCACAGCCCTGCTATCCGTTACTTTCAGACAGTGCCGATCAAAATTCCCGAGCGTGCAACCACACTGGAGCAAGTAGCCAGTGGACGGCCCTAAACTTTGTGAGCCACCAGCCGGCCGCGCCTAGCCTCAYGGCACCATTTCAGATCAGTGCTGCACAGCAGAGAGAGTGCAGTATCAACACGTAGGGGAGATAGTCCCCTTCCTTGAGAGCACCTTGATGTGGGGAGTAAGTGTRTGCAGAGCTCCAGATAAATCCCATGTCTCCCAGGCTTCCCTAATCAGACTTCGTTCGGTGTTGGACTCCACTGGGACTCGGTTCTGCCAGGGACTCCTGCAGTTGACATCCTTTGCACACATGTGCTCTTATCTCTAATGAGGTTTTTATTAGGAATAATAACTACTGAGGAAGATGGAAATGCTTGTAGGACCTGAGGCTGCTGCTGARCCCATCTGACAGAAGGTAATGCTGYCAATGTGGGGACAGCTAGGCAGATCTCCCCATAGTGACTGAATGCATGCATTTAAAATAAGCAGATTGAATTCCATTGATGTGTTRGAGTGGGGCTCTGGTTACACATCAGGACTCTGTCAAAACACAGTGTGGTTTTAGAGGTTATCAGCCACAGCCCCCAGTTCCTGCCCCAGGGCTAGAAACTACCATCTCCTCAGTCACGCCAATAGCTGTTGCTGCTCTTTAAATTTGCTATGCAYGTGATCTAACTCCAAAAATAACACACAAACAAGAAAGGTGATCTTTAAAAAAGGTTCTGATTCACCAGGGGAAATGCCCAGCTCAGGGCAGCTGACCAGGTCACCTCYGACAGCAGTTTGCCCACTTCCCAGTTGCGGGAATGGCTGTGACGTATGCGGACACCTGTAGCCGATCCGTGAGCGGCTCAGCCTTCGGCACACAGCGAAGTTCCTCAGTCACCAGCCCAAGCCGGGCACATCCACTTGGGAGTCAGCGCTCTCGGCCAAGTATGTTTGGTTTTCAAGCAGGATCATTTCCCAATTCTGGTTTAGACCAGCCATATAAGAAACTGAACACAGGAACAGGCACAACTGGGCGGACGGTAACCTTTGGGACGCTGACACCAAATTGMTGGGCTCAGAAACCTGATAATACCTTGAACAGATCTGCTCCCAGCACGTTAGTCATGTGTAATGGGAATCCAGTTTGGATGCAGAGATAAGTCTGATCAGAGCAAAGGATCTGAGTGTGACACAGCTTGTGATTCAGAAGGCTATAAAAGGAGAATATATGCATTCTCCAGTGACAGCGCGTGGAGGTTGGTACCCCTAAAACTTTCTGATTTTTCACAGGTGAAAAAAATCACTGTGTATAAAAAATAACTAAAGAAGCTAATAAGAAACGTAGTTTTCTTTCATTTGAAATTAAGTAACAAAAGAGCTTTCTTCACAAATCAATACTTTAGAAGATGCTAAATGTAAACAGTTAGAAATCCATGGGCTATTTCTGCAACTATTTATTTGCATAAATACTTCTTTATATTTATTATTATTTAGTTAGTTTTTAATTTTTTATATTCATTTATATGCAAATATTTATCTGCATAAAGGACTTTCTAAATCTTATCTTCATTACCTGCATTATATTATTCTTTAAATATATACTAATGTCACAAAGCCTGCACATCCTTTTCCCTTGTCAAAGTGCTTTAAAGTATCTTTCAGAATTTCCAATAAAAATATGGTTATTGAATGCATAYTTTACTTAATTTTATTGGATATCCAGTTTTCTTGATGTTTTACATAGGCCAGATACATGAGTTGTCAGTTTGTCAGCTGGTCTTCATTTGATAGCACTATGTGCAGTTGTATGAAAAGATTTAATACTATTTATGTAGCGACAAAATCAGCAGGATCTTTGAGTTACAGTCTTGAAAAATGCCTATTCTGCATTTATTGCTGTATACATCATTTCATTCAGCCCCAACTTCTTTTCAGCATCTTACTACTTTTCCATATCGAAAGTCATGATTTAAAAGTTGTAAAATAGCCATGASAAATCCAAGTTTAACAAAAAGAACTCCAATATGCTAGTGTTGATACGGTCTGCTTCTGACCTTCTATTGATGTATACATATTTTTTCTGGTTATTTATTGTTCTATGAATGACCTTATCAGCAAGCACTGAAAAAATATCATTAAGTTTCACTCTAAGCAAAATAACTTTGGTAGCTTTGACAAATGTTCATCCTAACTCTGCTTTATTTTCACTCCAGCAACTGTTCATCATGCTGACTACTTGCTGTGGGAAAACTGAGTAACATACAAGGATTGCTTGCAGTTGTACATAGATATATGGAAATATCTGAATCCAAATATATTTAAGGTGTCTCCAAAGAAAGGCCATGTACTTGAGCACTGCATTTGCTTAAAAAAAAATTTTACCCAAAGTGTAGAACTGCAGTCAGAGTAAAAACTCCCAATAATTGAAAGGGAGCCAAGATTTCACTTTTCTGTAAGAGCTCTCCAGAATCCCATGGATGTGCCTAATAACAAACTTGAGCAGAGGAATTCTGTCTGTGGAAGGATTTCTTCATTTCAAAATACGACTTTCTTCTGAATAATAAAAYCTTATTTAACACTTCAAGTGAAAAACTTAAGGAAACAATTCAGTTGAAATCARTGCAAGCATTTTGTTCTGATCATTTC
This sequence comes from Rhea americana, assembly GCF_003343005.1. NCBI lineage: Eukaryota > Metazoa > Chordata > Aves > Rheiformes > Rheidae > Rhea > Rhea americana. Next base: position 8,116,473 of record NW_028185372.1, read on the forward strand.
AAGTCTGACTGCTCCCCATGTGATCAATGTATACACTATCAGTAACTTCAAAAAAGGAAAAATCAATTCAGAAAACAACAGAACAGGACATTTAGACATCATCAGACCTCTTCAARGGCTTCTTTACCCAAACAAAATTTAGCCAAATAACTACATGCCAAACACTGTTTTAAGTGTGATTACACTTCTGGGTTAAAAACTTGTTCCCTAAATTCTTTCTGCCTGGTGAATTAGTAGTAATGAGTAATATATATTACTTTAGAAAAGCGGTGGCTTCATATTAGCTATGCATACATAGCATATGATGTGTATGTTTGTACTTTCCTTGCTTTTATTTCTTCCCTGTGACAGTAAACATAAGTGCCTTCCCAGGTTTAGTAAGGGATTAACAACAAAATGAGACTCCAGTACCTTTCCTGTTGCAGGATCCTCTTGCAAGTTAGCCTTTAGCAGTACTCAGCCAAAAGGCAGAGCAAAGAAAAAGGATACACATGACAATGCCTGTGTTATCTGCAATTTTCTTGCAAAGGGAGAGGAGAATACCAGACCAAGTCTAGAAAAGGGCTAAGTATCATTTGTGACAAGAACTCACCTTCTTGTTCATTTGTAAAACTGCTTTAATGACTGTGACCTATTTGTAAAGTATTTTGGCATCTCYGTATATGACAGCTACCTAATATAAAAAACAGATGATTTCCTCTTCTACCATAACAGATAGCATACCATTACAAATCAGGTGTTTCTGTTTCTGAGATCAAGAATTTTACTAACTCAGCCAATTCTGACTAGCTTATCCACTCTCATGCTTTCTCAGATACTACAAGCCAATCTCAGTGTAAGATCCATTGCATTCACACAAAGTTTAAAACCACAGGACTTGCATAAATGTGATTTAAAAGGTATTTCTTGAGGTTATCTAGTTCAACTGCCTGCTCAAAGCAGAGGTATTGCCAGCATTAAACCGGGTCAGTTGTGGTGTTGTCTAGCTGAGCCTTGGAAACCTGTAAGGATGGAGATTCCACTACATCCTTTGGTATCCTCTTCCAGGGATAGAGGAAGAAYGTTTGACAGGAAAAAAAACATCTGTTAGCTCAGTGTTAGGATTGCTCCATTGAAAAAGGATGCTAAGCTTATCTCTGAATSCTGAAGGCTGGATGGAAAATGGGGTGGTTTTTCAACACAACCACTTTTATTGCTTCTTGCTCCTTGTTAAATTTGCTCATACTCTGGCTGATTTATTTACTGCTATAGCACTGCCTTTTGGCTTTTAGATGCTTTTTTTATCAGCTGAACATATCTTTGGGGCAATTTTTTTTGTGACTTCATTTTTGATGGAGGAGGAGAGTTTCTAGACATTTTACAGATGCTTCCAATATTTTTATGCCTTGAGAGAAAGTTCTAAGAGATGATGGCTCTATTAGGAACTATCAATGTATAAAGAAACACTTAAAAGTACATTATACAAGGCCTCTTATTTTATAGTGTCTTAAAGTCAATCGTGATTACTGCAAAATCACTGGTATAKCATTACAACATTAGCAGAAATGTGATCCTCAAAGCACAGTCATGGCAGGGAAACTTGGAAACCCCATGTGGCTTTGTGGCTAAAACATTCGATTGGACAGACAAAGGTTTTTATTCCCAGCTTCCTATTTACTTGCAGCAGTCAAATCATTTCATCTGTTCCCCTTCTGCAAGACAGAGTAAATGGCAGTGACATACTTAATAAAGTGTTTTGAGATCTATTGATGAAAAAATACTAAATGAGAGACTTTGTTGATATTAAATGCAAGCTCATCTCTCTTAGAATTACTCAGGAGTGCTCTGAGTGTTCATACAAGAAGATTGCTCTGGTTTAGATATATTCCATTAGAAAGTTATTTAGTTAAATCAATATAGCTTCTGTGTATAGACAAGACCAAAGAAAAAGCCTGAAGCAATTGTACAGAGGAAAGGGAATATATTTGTAGATCAAAAAGGGCAGAGCAAAATTCTCTGAAGCAAGCAATTTGGTCACAACCAGTTCTCACTAGCTTTGACCTCCTCCTGCTTTAACTTGGTATTACTCCATGCAAATGAATGTAATAGCAAATGAGATCCAGCCTTTTTACCTGAACTTCAACCATATGTTATTCTGTACTGCAATCTAAACCATACTTGCAACTTTCAATAGATTGTGCAGCCGTGGAGGACGATTAAAAAGAGCTAAGGAACAATCGGTGCCAGACATGGACTTCCTAGCATATTTTAAAGTAGGGATGATTCATTTTGGCAGTAGACCAAAGCCTAGGGGCGACTCAGTCTGAAGGATAGATGGTGTTGTCACTGTCATCCTTCCTCATAGTTTTGTCTGGAACAGCTTAAGAGCCTTTTCAGCAGAGCATGCTGAATCAACTCATTCTTGGCCAGCTCTGCTTGCTTTTTGCTGAGTCCAGTGCCGGCAAAGAGGAGGGTGTGACCACCACAGCCTCTTTTTTCAGCAGACTTCCTAGCCCCTTTGTCATGGTTTCTACTACCTGGACAGAGTTAAAATTGAGCTATGTYCATGGTCTAATGTGTATTGGGACTGCTGTTGTAACTTTGGTGCTTGCTCTTGAAATGCAAAAAAAGCAAGGCTATTTACTATGACATTCTGTTACAGATCTCCTTGTCTAATTCATGTTATCTGAAAATTATTAGAGCTTAAAAATATTAATGTGTTTTTTCTGACTGTAACAAGAACAGGAAGTAAGTGTATTGGAATTCAACGATGAACGTATTTAAGCCTCAAAGACTTTCTCTCAATTTCGGAGGGAAGTGCATATGTCTGCAGCAAGGAGAGTTAAACATATTCTTTAGATAAGTCTCAAAGGATTCCAGTAAGAGTATCTCAATGCTTGAATCAGAAACAATATCTAGCCAACCTGCTATATTACTGCAATCAGTGGTATTTTGAGTAAGAAGCACTGATCAAAGCACTAGATCTCTGTCTTTGAAATCCTCACTACTGAGGCAAAGAGGCAGCCCAAGTCATGGCATGGAAGCCCAGTAACTTGTTCCTCTCCCTGCAAGGAGATGTGCCTGTGCCTGGTGATGAGAGCAGATGGTCTGATCTGATCTGATTTCCAGCTTAGGCCATCAGTTTTCTTGTGATGTTAAGCAAGTTATTTAGCTTGGTGTGCTTTCGGAACTGCTATTGTTCAAATAAATCTGGAAATTCAGAGAACGACATGTTAAATTTTGGAGGTAACCTTAACCTTTTTCCCTTGTAATGAGTGCTTTGTGATATTGCTTAAGTAGATCTCTATATCAGCACCAAYACAACATGCCACATACTTATCATTAGACACAAGGGATGACACACAGTATTTTAATTTATTTTTGCTTCACATGGAAAAATACCTTCCATTTTTGAGAAGGTTCTTCTGAGCTTAGACTTCATGTAGCAACAAGATTCAGAACCCCTCAAGCTGGGCTCTAGGTACATATTGCCTTCCCTGTGTCCAAAGACCTTAGCAGGAAAAATAACAGCTTTCTTTCYTGGGCAGTGGAGCTGAGCCATCAGGACTGTTACCGATACCCTTCAAAACTCTGGCTGAGATTGGAGGGGTGAACAGAAGTGGAAAAAAAGTCACCTCTTCTCTGTAATTTCAGAGCCTTCTTGTGTCCTCTTCTAGACCAATGAATGCCAAAATACTCAGTAAATCATCTGGTAAGCTTCAGCTTATTAGCAAAATTTTCATTCACACTTTCCCATCTTCTACAGCAAGACTAGAATGCAAGACATCAGAGGAATTCAGACCTACGACCTTCTGAATACTCACAATGAACCCGCTTGGAAAGCATCATACACTTCAATCTCAGGAAAGCTTTTGTTGTCTTTGGTGTGATACAATTGCTAAAATAAGATAGTTGGAATGCCTATTCACGTAGCAAAACAGACTACGAACACATTCACATAGTTCTGTAACATGCATCTGACATCAGATCTACTTTTGGTTATGGTTTCAAGTAAATTCATTCACAGGCTTATAAACCTAATCTAATCCACATATATCAATTCCTATTAATCCAAACAGCAGTTTTTTATCTCATGCTTCATTGTGGGGAGAAGACAGAACCATTTTCTTTTCATAGCTACAATTTTGGCTTTCATGATATCATCAGAATGCATTGGTGTTTAGCTTCCCTTCTTTCAGTACTTTAAAAAAGGGGGATGAGAAAGGAATCAGGAGCTCATGCTACATACTTTTCTAATATGCTGTCATTAGAAAGAGGTTTAAAATTAAAAGTCAAGAAATAGAGATAATTTTAAGAAATAAAAATAATAATTTACAAAGAATGTTATGCTTATAGACTAATTAATACACAAGCTCACATGAGGTAGAGAAATATTACTGTTTTATCTTAGACATGAAAAGGTAAACGATTTGCTTTATAATACTTATATTAGAGGAAACACTGGGTTTACAAAACGTGATTTTTGTCTCCCATTCCTGCAGTTATTTCCAGTTGGGCACATTCTTCCCGCATAATTTGCTAAAGTGATACTTTCCAAATGCATTGCAACTTACTTCAAACATAGGATAGTTTAAGATAGTGAAAAGATGAGTTGTGGTGACCTTTGATATCTAGATTCTCATGTAAGAGTATACTACATATATTTGGGTTATAATACTCCAGATTTTAGGAGACAAGTATACGGCACTACAGAAGTACATACCCGATCATTGCGGTGGGACTGAAGGTTCACAAAATCAAAGTCAAGTGTTGAAATTCTAGGAGGGTCTACGGAAGTGTGGAAAGGAACAAGGACTCTATTAGGGAAAGAAGAGGGATATCTACTGATTAATGATTCAGTGAATTGCAATCTATTCTATTCAAATCTAATTGGTAGGATAAGAGAATAAAGGATTAAGCTGAGGCTGATGAAGCAGTTTCAATATATCAAGAGAAAAGTACCTTTTCTTAGGGTTTAAGAAGTTTAATGCCTGCCTRTATCTTGATCGACATGGAGAGCCATGGTTTTCTGATACTTAACATAAAATGCAGCTCCAATCATGCTTTTACTGAACTAAAACCACATAAATCTGAGCTCTCTGCAAAAGAGAGAGAATAAATATATATTGTCATAGTTTGTAGTAATGATGTGGAGTTATAATATACTATGAAATTTTGGGAATAACTCAAAAAGTTCTAGTTGAAGGAACAGGAAAACAAGAGGAGGTACTAATTTTAGCTTTATTTATCTCCTTCAGCCACATTTTATTGTTATATTTGATATCTCTCTGTATTAAAAATGTAAATGTTTGCAGTAGAATGGATATGATCCACAGGATGCATGAAGTTATTGGAAAGAGGCCTGCAGTTCCTATAGTAGACTGAAAAGCATGCTACCACTCTAAGAATAATTTTTTGTTATGATTAAACACAGCAAACAAATAGTTACAATATCAAAACTTCCATGACCAACATGTAACTATATCAATACACATTCATATCTTGATAAAAATTAAAAAGAGGATTGCTCTTTTTAACATAATACAGAAGATGCCTGCAGCATTTTCTAGGGAAAAACCGTTTTCACCTACTTCACATGATCTGACTTGCATTGTTAGCATCATGCATGATAAACTTGTTTATGATACAGTTCTTGAAAAGCAGTTATACAACTTAAAGGTGGTGGTTTGCATGGTCAATATGTTAAATAGTAAGTATTCAGTTTTGTTCTTGAGACTTGCAAGTTATTGTTCAGAATCTGAAAAAAATTGGCTTAAACCACAGAGACCATTTTCTCTAATGAGGAAGATGGACAATGTGTCAAAATAAATTATGTACCTTACCTCAGTAAGCATTAAATTAATGCCCTCCCCTAATTCCACACAATCATCATCAGTCAACATCGTTCTTTGCTTCTCAAGGCCTCTCACAGAGAAAATAGATAATCATGGTTAATAATCATGTCCAGGCCACCTTTAGAGTTGGAGAACATTCAATTCAGATGATAGCTTGAAACACTGTGAWCAAGTGACTCTGGAAACACTGCTCACATGGACTGACATTGGCATGCAAGCAATAACACAGTGTTGGACGTAGTATGATTGCTCGAGGGCATAAGATGTTTAAGAGTCTGGGAAAAATATGAGGCAACCTTTTCTGAAAAGGTGCRTATAGTAAGGATCTGGCTGTTTGGACACAAAAGATAGCAAATTCCTAAAAGTTAGTCTCCATAACCATTTCAAAGGTCTATGTACTCTGTGCCATCATTACAGGAAAAAAGCTATTTGATTTGCTCCTGCCATTGTGCCAGAAAATTGACAGGCTTGGCAWGAAGGAATCATATGATGAAGTAGGCATTAATGTCACTGCTGGATTTTCGTATTCTTTCTGACAGTTGTGAGGCCTTGGCAGAGTGTGCATGCTGGATTTAAGAAGAACAGCACTGTCACCATTGCTAGCCATTATGAATGAAAGTATATGGACAATACTACTAGAGAGGCAGGGTGGGATGAACAGAAATAAAAAGGAGAGAATGTATTAGGCAGGATGCCACCATTACTGGACCCAGAAATGATTATTCAGATATGCCCTGGCACTGGACAGAGCAAGTAGGGAACTCTGTGGAGGGTGTACTTGGCAGTTTCTTGCCTGTCTAGTAATTATCTAGTGAGGCAACGGTCCAGAGATGTCRTTGTCAAACTGTGTCCTTCTAGTCGGCTACCCTTCTCTACAGGCTCCTTGTATAGCTTGTGTGGTATACGGTGAATATACCCATCACACTAGACTGTGGGGTCTCAGCTCACAGCCATGCTGTGACACAACAAGACTTGGCCTAGTGTTTGTGTTTGTTGATGGTTGGATTTTTATGCTATTGTCATGTTACTGTCCTCTAGTAACTGCAGTTTATTGTTAGTGTTGCATGATCCTGCTGTTGGCAGAAGAAGGGTCAGAGCAGCAAACAGAGGAAAACAATAACACGAGGTCCTCTTTGGTAGGAGGGCGGAAGTGGTCCTTCTTCCATGCTGACCCTTCATGATCCCTTTCACTTTCAGTAGGTTGCAATATTCTCCTTAGAGACCAAAATTAGATTAAAACTCTTGTCTCTATTCCCCTGTATTTTGGAAATCTATAGCTTCCGGTGGAGAATGGTCTCCATGGTGTATTAATGGCTGAGCTTGTTCCCTATGCCTTTGTCTTATAGAACAGAACAATAAGCACATAGACTGAAAGAGACATAACAACCAGTGGTAGCAGCAGGGTAAGAGAGAACTAAGCTTTTGCCAGTTTCCCGAGTCTGAAATGGTACACTGGCTTCCCCTTGGAGAGAGCACTGATAGCAGTGCTTGCAACAGATGTAACTGCCGATCAGGATGGGAACTTTGTTGTCAATTTAACAGTCTGGAAGAATATGAGAAAAAGAACTGATGGCTGCAATAGTTAGGGTAGCTTTTCCCAAGAGATGTACAAGAATAGATTTAACGGGTCTTGTCTACTTCATTACTGTGCTTCCTTTGAGTAAAAGATCACTTGGAAACTTAACAATACTAAATCTGTCAGTCTTCTAACAGGCCTGTGGTAAGTAAATACTTTTGTTACTGCATTACAGTTGGGAAAATTGAACCACAAAAGGATAATGACTTATCAAAGGTCAGAAAAATCCTCTGTAGCAAAGCCAGGAAGAATATATATAAATTATTGACATTTAAAGAACTATCTGAGATCACAAAATGAACTGATTTTAGTAGTCAATGCAAGCAGTCAATGCACAAACTGCTGACAAAAAATCCCAGACAGCAGATAGACTTCTGCTGCACAGGGACTGCTATGTAGCTTGCTGATYGCTCTGCTCCTTGCCTGTGTTTCATACTCCTACTGCAAATCCTTTGGGAACCTTTTTACATTGGATCATACGGTGCATAAAGCAAAAGGTTTCCCAGTTCATGACTACATGCTACAGGAAGAAAATTAGTAATTATGACAAATGTGACTAGACAGTACAGAGCTGTAGAAGAAATATCAACTGTCAATACTTAAGGAGAAACAGAGAACTGTGTGCTTTGGTAGAAAAAAATGAGGCTTTATTTACAGCTATTTTCTTATATAATGTGTCTGACATCTTGGTCAAGMTGTAGTCTTAAGTTTTCTTGATCCAGAGTACATTTTTAACAGGATTTCAGTTCTATGTGAAGTGAAATGTGAGGGAAGAAACCTCTAAATGCATTTTCCTTGGAAATCAATGCTGAAATTAATAGGCACAGTGAACAAGAAAAATACTTACTMAAAGAACAGTATGGCTAGACATTCCCTGTCTATGTCAAGGTCTGAACTAAATACAGAGACACTCTGTAACAGATTCTGCTTCTGCCTGGCTTTCTCTCTCCTAAAAAGTTATACAGTAACTTGGTTTCTGAGGTGGAACTGCCTCTAAAAGGCACACTTGTCTCGCTAGGGAGTAAGAGCTGAGAGTCAGGAAAAGCATTTTTAAAAGCATCAGAAAGGCCAGCAGAGTCTCAGCAGGTCCTTACAAACAAGGACCAAAAGGACCTCAGCCTCTAGGTCCTCATTTAGTTGCTTRAGCTCTCCTTACACAGAGAAATAAACAGAAAAGAATGATGGCTTAGGTACAGGTTTGCTTCCCCTTTCTCMTAATGGAAAGAATGAGTGGAAGACTGAGGTAGGGATAACTCTTTCTTCATAGAAAAATATGGAACGGAAAATCTAGTTTGTATACAATRTTAAAGCTCTTTTTGCATGTTTAGTCAGGACCAGAAGCTATGGACTGTGCTATCTCTCATATTTATTCTGTTTGTGGATGATGATGCCTACTTTATGTATTCAGAGGCATGGCAGATTCCTATCTCCAGCATGTTGAAAATTGTTGTTTATCCATGACACTGTTACAGGTTTTGTGCAATAAGGAAACTCCTTGGCTTGCAAAAACTTAGAGTGTTCCCAAACAGAACGTTCTTTGTCTACAACAGTTGATGTTCCAAATGTTGCATGATGCTAATTTGAGGCTAAAGGCTTCTGTTTCATAACAAACTCTGGGTGCCACTACTTACGACTTAGGAGAAACAAGCCCACTGAAAACTGCTTTCATATTACCCTCCTGAACTGCATTTTAAATTAGCCTATTGGAACTCAGCAGCTTGACATACTAAGAAAGAATATATGCAAGAGGTAACTCAATATCTTTTTTCTCAGTGTTTCAGTAAGTTATATGCTTTTTACAGTCAGGCCCACTCAAATTCATTAAACACAAGAGGAGCGTGGYGCTGCTAATGCCAAGATTGCAGGTTCAATCCCCRTATGGGCTACACTAAGGGTTGGACTAGATGATCTCCAGAGGTCCCTTCCAACCTTACCATTCTATGATTCTATGATTTTTAAGAGCAGATTACAAGCAAACACCCAAGGCAGAATACTCAATAGTCTCAGAGTTCAGTACTTCTAGAAGTGCCTCTATTACATAGTGTCTCTGTATTCTGTATAAATCTATGTTGGATAGAGGCACTGCATTATCTAGCACTGTGGAATGAAGCATGGCAGGTATTTTATCACGTGTCACTGTGTTCCTCTGGTCAAGGTAGAGTGGAGAAAAAAACATTTGAAACAATAGGATGAATATAATTTGTTAGAATTGGATTTCAGCCACTAATCAGAGGATATACAGTCCTTGTAAGGCATGCCATGGATTATTTAATGACTAAATTGTGAGGTCTTTCCATTTACCATCTTATCCAAAAATTAACTCAAAATCTTGATAGACGTGGCCTTGCTCAAGTGGTACAGTAGCATCTTAACAGGGATTGCACTTGTCAATATTTAATTATTTCTCATATAGGTGCCTCCTGTGTAAGAAACCTTKAATTTCAGGTTTTGCCCTGTTCTTCTTCAGCTACATTTCAGAAAAAAAATCCTCCTCAGTATACATGCACATTCCTTAGTACCTGTACCCCATTCTGACATTTTACCTCTAATTTCCTGTTTCCTTCTCTATTAAGCCCTGTTGGAGCTTTGGCATTCTGAGAGATCTGTCCTCGAGGATTCTGTTAGACCAAAAAGATGTGCATGCATTCCTATTTCCTGTATCTAGTTTTATCAGAGACTTACTCTTTTTCTTCTCTGTATCTCCTTCTAACCAAGTGATTATTTTTCAAAGGCATATTCATTCTCCATGTGATAGATTAGGTATTAGTGAGTCTTGCAAATTTGTAAAGTTGCTTTTTATGTTCAGACTGTTATAAAGGCATAGGTTCTTTTACTGCGAATGGGAGTTATAGTAGAGAAGAATATCTTGAAAGCTAGGATTATTCACTTTTTTTTTTTTCTACTGAAGACTAAAGGGCCCTGTGTACATGTAGGTTACASTGCCAGAAACTGGCAATAATTTGAGTTCATTTCAACCATCTGCTTCAGAATTTGCATTTGCTTAATCTCCTTTCACTTTTACAAAGCACATACTTCTCTCTAGTCTTCCACTCAGGCCTAGTTTGGKAACCTACCAGGAAACTGTCCCTAAGTTTGTATATTTTACAAACTTATATAGTCTTCTCAAATAAGAAAAATATCAAATATTACATTTATGCAATTCAGGATAAGTTTCTCTTTAAATGTATATCCTTGTGCTGTGCATTACACAAGGATATTTAGACGACCTGTGTATCCCAAAGGTACCCTACTTACAAGATGACAATGAATGAAGCTGACTTCCTCACAGCATCCTTCACTGAAAAACCTTCACAATGATAGTGTGGCATCTTGACAGATCATCTAAGTGATTTACTTAGTGTGACCTTAAGGCCTTGTGCATACTGATACTATTCTGCAGTTATATGGAACACCATTTGATAGTCATCCCTGCCTTTTGCTCTTTCAAGTCTAGAGGGAAAAAACCTCTTTATGTGCTCTTCACATCCTTTAGCAAAGATACTCTACATTTAGGTCAGCATTTGATGAAATATGTAAGGCAAGAAAGAGTCTACTTCTGTTAGGAGGTACTTCTCACGCCACTAGTGCTTCAGATCAATCCTAGCAAGCTGCCACAGCAAATATCATTGTCAAATAGCTGGTTAATGTYACTATCGGGGGTCACACATCAACTTCTGAGAAATAAGTCTAATCTATTCAATTAGAAGAAAAATCACTTTTACTATATCCAAAGTCATAGCAAACTAAGAATGACCCAGTACACACAGTGGCATTCAGTTTTCCTCTTCTAGCCAMAGACTAAATCAGCATTCAAATTAGATGCAAACTTGTTTAATGGCAGCAAGAAAGCACCCTTCTGACAGCTATACATCCCCTTCTGTTCTTGGAAAATTTTGAAGTCCCTTCCTTACAGCTCAGAGGGTGAAGGCAAAATTGTCCAATTGTGGTTGAGTGGAAACCTAGACCAAGAGTAAATTTTACTCGGACCTCCCCAAGGTCYTGGTCATGTGATGTCTCCTGCCTTTCCTCTTTCGCCCAGTCTCTTGGGAAACAGCTGCAGCGGTAGGTATATTTGGCAGACTATAATCTGAACTCGAGGCGTCTATGTACGCGCATACGGAAATGGGTGTACTCCGAGACATTAACGCTTCTAAGTAGTTACAGACGCGGAAAAATATCACAGGATGGGTGAAGCCGCGACCGCCGMGTGAGCACCACTCGGAGAGGAACCGCGGAGGTCTGCGGGCAGAAATGCGCGTTGAATTTCGTGCTGAGCGCCGAGGCGAGTGAGCAGGTACGGCTGGGGGCCGGTTTGCGGCGGGGCTCGCCGCTCGGCCCGGGGCGCGGCGCCGCCGTTCTCGGGCCGAGCTCCCCCCTGCCTGAGCACCTCTGGGCTCCTCAACGGGCGCCGAAGGGAGGGGCTTTGGGGAACGGCGACCACGGCCGGGCGCCCCCGCTGCCCGCCGCGGCGGGGCTTGGGCTCCCCGCAGAGCCTTCTCGGCGGCGCCGCCGGCACCCCCGCCCCGCTCCTGCTCGTGAGAAGAGCCGCCTGCAGGCGGGGGCACCCTCCTCCCCCGACCGCCGCGCCGCGCCTGCCCCGGCCGTTGCGGCGCGCGCGCGGCGCCCTCCAACCGCCAACACCTGCGCGGGGCGGAGCGCGGCCCCGCCCCGCTGCACCTACGGGCGGCCGCCCCGCCCCGCCCCGCGCCCGCCGCCGCCGCCAATCCGCGCCCGGCTCCCGCCCCCTGCCT
>NW_028185372.1:8129447-8192303 GCF_003343005.1 Rhea americana
GCGGTGCCCGGCGCGGCGGCGACGGGAGCGCTGCGCGCCCGCTTTCTGCCGCCGCCCCCGAGCCTTTGAAGTTTGCGTTGGAGCCGGCAGCGGAGCAGCCGGGACCGGATGTGTCAGCCATGCAGTCTCGGTGCGGCTTGAACCCGTTACCGCTCCCCGCAGCGCTGCCGGGGCGGGGAGCCCTGGGAACGCGGCTCGTGCGGAGGAGCAGGGCTCTGCCGTGCCGCGGGCGGCCGCTGAGTACCCCCCAACTTTCGTGGCTTTCCTAGCACTTTGTTAAGCAAAACTAAATGTTAAAAAAAGACTTCTCCGAAGTCTTACTTCGGTTTGAAGCAGCGTGGTATTGCAGAATTGATTTCTTTGATCGAAAACGTTTTTCCTTTTATTATTAAACATGAATATCCACTCTTTCTCTCAGAAAAACAATTTTGTAATTGTTTAGTCTAGAGAATACCTCTGAGTGTTTTTKCACTGCCCATGCGTTTGAGGTCCTTGATTGCCTTTGCTTTTTTTTATTATTATTATTATTCAGTTTTTTGAGGTTGCGTAGAACTACTTATATTGTGCATATATGACATGTAGGAGTATTTAGGATGAAAGCAAGCATGTCCTTGGTGAAGCAATTCCTYTGAGTGCTTCAGAGCACGTTTTAACTATAATAAGCACTTGCTAGCTCTAACTGTGTGTGTTGGGGGGGATAGCACCGCAATAGTGATGTAATTTTGATGTGTAGTTGGTAATTTCATATAGATTTTTAGTAAGGTTTCATATGATGTGAACTGTGTAGTTTAAGGACCTAGTATTAACAGCAAAAGACCTGTCTTAATGCTGCTAACTAAGAGTGTGTCTGGCTGATTATTTAAGCTGCATAAGAAATCTTCTTCCAGTTTGAACTGATGACTTGTCTATTCTTTTTAGATATGTCTTATAATACTTCAGGGATATCTTTTAAAGGTTAACTTATCTTGGGAATACTGTAATAAGAAATCAAAGATGTTTTCTAGACCTATTTATGTGCTGTTTATATGAATCCAAATCATTTTTGATGGATTTTTGGTCTATTTCTAGGGCAGTGCAAGAACCACTTGATATAATGTGGTCCTAACAGATAAGAAATACCGCTTTAGTTACAGAGGGATTAGTAGGAAATCTCAGTCGTTTCGGGGAGAGGGGGAAATTTTAGTGTGAGTTTTAGTGAGTGGCTTGTATTTAATGGCTTTTAGTCTTTTTCTCCATCAAGTTAGGAAACTGCATGGTACTGTATCTCATAATAGGATTGTAACCAGTTGTATGACTTTCAAGGAAAACAAACAATGTCAAAGCACACACTTAAAACAACTTAAGCATTTTTGTGTCAACATTTAGTGGGAGTTAGGCTGGATATTGGAGGAAGGTCGATATGTGTCACATCAGTGCTGAAATATTGACTCCATCCTTGCTAGTCAATTCCACAGCAGCAATGACAGAGTAGCTGTGGAATTTTTTCCTTTCACATGGACAGTTTTGCTTATTTCCAGTACCTACATTTGGACAAGTTAGTGTTTGGAGTATGTGTACAAGTTAAACCCCTTCCTCCTCTCCCCACCGTAAGAATGCTCTCTCACATTTCACTGGGAGTGTAGTAATTCATAGAAAATGTTAAAAGCCAAGTGCTTCTCTCTTTTAATATTTCAGTGAGATAAGCTATTTTGAATTTAGCTTTTATTGTGAGTATGGTTGAAAATATATGGCAGCGTTAATAGTGATATTCAGAAATAGTCTGTAAATCTTCTTGTAGAGTATCTCAGTAATTCTGTATGTCATGCTACTAGTAAATAGATGTTAGACAGTACTCCTTTGTCAGGCCCTATCAAGAATTTAAAACATCTCTATGCCCTTATTATAATATTAATTAACCTTCCTCCTTTGGCTAGATTAAGTTAATGTGTATGTGAGTAACAATCACAGTATGTTATGCACTAAATAAATCTGTGCTTGCAGTTGTTGTCCCAGTGGTCCTTATTTAAAGAGGCAGACTGAAGGATATAATCAAAATAATATATGAAGATTTTATATTCTGTTTCTAAATATGCTAGTTATACTTTACTCTAAGAATGTACTGTTGCTTAAAAGACACTGTGCTTGCTCCAAAGTCCCCCTGCCAGTCTTTTTGGTATTACAGTTACTTTTTTTAATAAATTTTCTGTTTATGCTGGAAGACATGCGTGAGCCTTAGAATGAAGCTGAAAAGTTAAATTGACTCTGCTGTTAAGTAATAATGTAAATATAAACTTTTTCTGTAATCTCTCTAGCATTTTGCTTCTCAGTGGTAGATCACTTACAGCAGTCACAGCTTTTACTAAAAATAATTGATCTTTTCATGTCACTGTAAGAGAMGAAGAGTTAATAGGAAAATGCAGCTTTAACATAAAGCACTTCATATCCTTTATTCCATGTCTCATACTGACAGCATATTGATTTGGATTATAAAAGCTCATAACAATTCAATGATAACTCCAGTATGATTTTTTGTAACTTGAATTATAACTGCAKATTTAGGAGAAATCTGAGGGCAAAATACATCTCCTTTTGTGTGGTTCCTCTAAAATGTTCAAACTATCTAACTGATTTTTATTTATATCTGAAATTAATGTAGATAGCTTATTAATTTATATTCCTGARTACAAGATTTGTAGTACTGCCAATAACCTCATTTGTTTTTTTTTTAAAAAGGGGGGGGGCAGGAAATGTTGTGGTTCATCTTTTCTACGTACACTGACCGTGTACTGTGTGATTTGCATGAAAGTGTAAGTGTTTGAATTTGCAAGTGTGTATACTAGATATAGCAGACTTGTCATATAGCTCAGATACAAGAAAACCTTGTAGATAGTTCTGTATTTTTYACAGTTGCTATTTGTGTTGAAGACTGGTAGAGACACCACAAACACACTGGGAAATTGAAATTTCAACTCTATACACAAGAATACTAGAAAAAGCTTGTCAGTTTTGGATCTGCTTATCAATTTGTGGAACCTTAAGTGTTTCGTGACTTTCAAAGGAGGACAGAAATACATTAAAAGAGCATGAGATTCAGCAGCAGGATGGGAACAGAGGGAGAACACAGCTCGATGAAGGTTTGACTTTTTCTTCACTGAAATAATATTCTGAGCATAGCTGTCTCAATTCAAGTAGTGAAATATAGCTAAATATAGCTAAAGTAAATTCCTAGTAAATTAGCTAAGGTAAATATAAAATTRTATGTTTTAAGCAAGTTCATAACACTGGATTTTTTTTTTTTCACTAGCTGCTGAAATAAGCCCCTTTTTCTCCTTTGAGTTTAAGCTGAGTACTAGTGTGACAGTTTTATCACCTTCTACCTTTTCTGTGGAATCTTCTATACTCCGTGGCCTGAAAGAAAGTATTATTGAAAGAGGGTCACCCTCTACAGTGTCTGATTTTTATCACTTTCAGTTATTGCAAGTGGAAGGGTTCTGCTTAAATGGTTTGATCTGGTATGGCAGTTTCTTTGTTCCTATGCAAAGTAAATAGATTGTAACTAACTAATCTGGAGCTTTCTGTCTCATTGGATTTAGTGATACTAAAGGTTCAGCCTTCGCTGTCACCGAGAGGAGTCTAGGTGCTATTCATTAAGATACCCTTGTAGACGTGTGCCTTACCGAAAACTCAGGCGTGTAGTCCAAGGTGTTTTTGAGATCAGTTTTTCCTTCTATATGATGGGCTTGAACTTCACATGATCTTTTAGTGTGCTGATGCTTTTGTTATTGTTTGAAGTTGGAGTAAAGGTAACCACGCAGCTGTGCAAAAGCTTGTGCTGGTGAATGAGAGAGGATGAGGCAGAATGGAAACAAATGATTGGGGGTGGGGTGACTGTGGGAATGTGTCTGTTGGCTTTTGCTGGCTTAAAGTATTCGTGAATCTTGGCTTAAGTTTGTTTAAAATAGAAATTATATGCTGCCACGTAATTGTTCTTTAAACAAACTTAAAGCTAATTTTTAGCCGCAGCGGTGACATAGAATTGATCTGTTTTGAGTTCTGGAGTTTCTAATGCTAATCTTGGTGTTCACAGAGAATTCTCTGTCAAAACCCAAGGGTCATCTTATTTTACTTTTTATCTGCTCTATTCTCACTTAAAATTCTAGAATTACAGTTTGTTCTTTTGACTGAGGCAAAGTGGACAGAAGCCTTTTAAGAGGCTTTCCTTACTTGTCTCTCGGTGACTAGGAGAATGCTGGGAAGTGGTAAGTTGCTTTCTGTTGCTTCCCTCCCATTTTATCTTCACTCTGCGGCTGAGCACGTTGCCTCCAGAGCACTTCCTGTTTCCTGTCTGAYCAGGACTGAGAATTTGAATCTTGCTCAGATTCAAGAAGATAGTGACTCTTCTTGACTTTTTCCCCCCCTTTTTCTGGAATATAGAGTGGGGTTTTTTTGTTTGTTTGTTCTTGTTTTAAGATCAGCAGTTTTCTTGGTCTTGACAGAAATACGTACTGGAAAAAATAGCAGCTCTGTTTACTTGATGCTTAAGAATCATTTGAAACTGGCAAATGTTTGCATTGTCTGGAGACTGAAATGTTTTTCTGATTGTGTTAATAAAAACTGGAGATGCATTAAATTTTTTTAGAATACTTAAGAGACCAAATTCAGTGAAAACKTCTCCTGTTAGGCTGCTTTGGAAAGATCAGTAAAAGTGTTTGATGGCATAGTTGAAAGAACATGGGATGATGTGTGTCTCAGATTAAATGAACATAGTTCTAATTCAAGTCTATTATACTTTCACCCTGTTTCTCCTAGGTCTTATCATGATAGAGGTTGTCTTGACTCATGGTTGTCTAGAATCATAAGCATGAGCAATAGCCTTCTGAAATATTACTGTAGTATTAAATGTATTATTTTGTAATGGAATGGTTATTAATACACATGGTTCACCAGGTGACTTCAGTTCTTCTCCAGCATTTCTTATCAATAGATTTCACACTATTTATTGCTAGTGCATACTTCAGCTCCCTTTAACTAACTCATCCAGGGTCACTGTGGAGGTCAGTGGCAAAACTGGGAATAGAGTACTGGAGAAAAGGATTGTGTCCCCTAGACCACACCGACATGTAATGACATTTTGTTTTCTGAGCTGTCTTCCATCCTTTTCTTAACCATCTTGTCATCTTGCTTTTGAGCAAACTGAAATGAGTCTTTGCTCAGCTGTCAGCAACGATGATCAGGTCCCATTGTGAATTGTTAGCTAACCCTCAAGGATATGCAACCAAAACTTCTTGTTTTAACCCACCGGTAGACATTTCTTTTCACTTGTTATTTCTGTCATATACATGATTACTACCCTGAGGATCATTTTTGTATGTCTTATGACCATCATGCTTGTATCTTCAGAACTGTTCCTCTCAGATACTGATAGAGCTTGGTATAAATATTTGTAGTGGGGGGGGGGGAGAGAATCCAATTTACAAAGATCTCAGCTTGAGAAACAGGTTTATTTTTTTTTCTTAATTACTAATGTTTTCTTCCCATTCTACTACCAATAAATGCCTGCAGAAAGTTATTTTAGTGATTCTTTGCTTCCTTTAAAAGGGAAACTTTAGTAGAAATAGGGTCTCCCCATTACCTTCAGGTAATATTTACCCGCCCTGTATTTGAATGGGCATACAAAATGCCTRTATCTGAAATGTGTGGTGAAACTTGCATTGATCTGTAGTTTGGGGTTTGTGTAGAGTTTACTGACYTTGTCAAATTAATACACTCTAACAGGTAGGTGTTTGTTGTAATTCAAAGCAATTTAAATATTGTCTTAATTGTGAAATAAACATGGTACTTACAAAATTCATGTGCAGTCAGTGAGTTTTTTGTTTGCCAATATTTTAACAAAATTTTTTTCTTTACTTTTTTCATGTTTTTTAGACGGAGTTGTTTGATGTGGTACTTTCGGTTTATTTTTCTTGTGTTGTAAGTTTTATCACCAGATATGGAAACATTTAAGATACTGATTACATAAAATACCTGAAGTGTTTAGATTTTTTTTTTTTTTTTTTTAGCAATTATCTCTACAGATTCCTAGTTTGTGACTAAGGACTTGTTTGCTTAATGTAAGAAAGCTTTGCAGTTTAATTAGTATGGAAACTGACTGAAGTAGTGCTAATACTTTTCAAAAAGAGAATAAACTTGGGAAGAACGTGCTGTATTAAGGATCCATATGGCTTATTAATTTTGTTGTATTATTCATGTAAATAACTTYTGTGATTGGTTCCTATATTTGTGTAAAATTCAAAACCTCTTGATTGCAGAAGTGAGATAGCTCTCAGGAAGTTCAGGCTTAAATTGTAAATGGTAGCAGCGGGATTCTAAACCAAGCAGGACTGGGCACAGTTTCTCCTGAAACTGTATTAATCTGCATAAGTTTATTTTTAAAGACAGTTATTTCAACAATATCTCTATATTTGTAATTCTGGAAAATGAACTCTTCTGTAAATATGGAATATGCATAATTTATTGTGGTTTTTGATTGTAAATTCTTCACATACTCCTAATGAGCAGTTCCAATATGGTATATTTCCGGAGCTCTGCAGGTAGAGCAGATGCCCCAGCTGGTGGGAGAAGCAGGGTCAGCATGATTTCTATTAGGTTTCCCACATAATGGATATTAGTTCTTCTTACTGTGAACCAAATGTTGCCTGTCCTACTGTTGTGCCTTATGGCTTCCAGCAAGGTCACTTTCGAAGGGAAATGTAGTACTGCTTGCTAATCTTCAAGGTTAGAGGTGGGAGCTCCTGCACTGATACCTTCTGCTCCAAGTAGGCTTGTTCACCCCTTCTCCAAATGTTTGCCTAAAATTAAGTGGGAGTTCCAGTTTGATCCCCTTGAAAGAACTTGCTCAGAGTTGCAACTACAAGTTTGTTGTTGCTCCCAGAGACTCTTAGGAGGAGGAGCAGGGCTGCTGTGTGGAGATGTCTGGAAGACGTTCAGAATGTTCCCTATACRCTTTAAAGGAGCGTTACAGGAAGGAGGAGGAGGAGAAGGAACAGGAGCTCCCTCTCTTCCCCACTCCTTTTGCCTTCTGTACAAGAAGGCATGAAAAGAAACCCTTTAAGCCACACAGATCTCTGAGCAACTGCAATGCAGATATTCTTCAATGCTGTCATTTTAAAAGTGCAGTGTGCCAAACTGATACAGAAAAGACTGGATGATTGAAGTGTTTTGATTTTTCTCACGGTGCAAATTGACATGCAGACTTACACTCAGGCCACCTTTTTTGTGGAAAGAAGGCAATCAATCCTATTGGAGAATTAAATAATAAAATATTTCAAGTTAAACAAAACACATCTATGCAAAGTTGGAAGATGCTTACATGTACAGATGTGCTAAGCATTCTAAACTGACATAAACAGATATCCTCAACAGGCTGAGTGAGGAGAAATAATAAGGGCTGGAAAAGTGTTTTAATTCCAGTGATACTGGGCAATTACAATTGCTGGAATGGGTTACAGAGCCCTAACATCCAAGTATTGCTTGCACCTTCTGCTGCAGGTYGGTTGTCTCTGACCCTAGCAGAGATCTACTGAGTGATGAGGGGAACGGTGATCAGATAGGGAATCATCAGACAGTAAGGAAGCTCTCTCCCTTTCCTCCCCTGCTGTTTTTAACTTTGAGACACCATCATCTGACCTTTTCAGAAGCCAAAAGACGTCTTTGGCTCCATTCAAAACTGTTGTCACTAATTTCAGCTTTGTTGTTGGTAGTCAAGGATTTGATTTTTAACAGAAAAAGAATGAATGACTTTTTGCTTACATAGGTACTTCAAAGGCAGATCATTCCATTTGAGCATCTAAATGATTCTCCATGAGACTGGAAAACATAGGGTAAAAGGTTAGAAAGCAGTATATCAGTAAAATAAACAAATGTGAGCTGTTTTCTGGTACCCTTATTATTCCTGTTTTCTGAAACAGTGCTACTTTGCTTGCACATAATTTCAGCCCAAAAGAATCTCTCAGGCCAAGCTTTTTTCTGCCTGAGAAAGATCATAGATTACATACTACCATCCTAAATTCTCCTACAAATTTTGTTTTTCTTCTGCAGTGGAAACTTGGACTTTCTTTTTGGGGAGGAGAGGTAAAAGGGAGGGGAAGAAGGAAGTTGGAAGACTTTAGGCTGAGAGTTACATTAMCAGAAGTCCATAGGAAAGATCTTGATGACATCTTCTCTTTCAAATATTTACTTTCTGTACCCCAACGCCAGTAATCTTTCTTGACCCTTGCTCTTAGAATGCTGTATATAATRTAAGTTTACTAATAATATCAAAAACCTTTGTGAAAACCACGGCACTTCTCAGAAAGACGCCTGGATCTACACTATTCTTACCTAGATCTCTTGCCTATTTTCTGTAATTAATGATATTAAACTAATGAAATTTTTTAACATTCTGTTCTTGAAGTATTCATTTGGAGTATAACTCTTGGTCCTGAAATTGTATCAGTTGCACTGAAATCCTGAAGTATAGATTTAGTCTTTAGAACACTTAGGCGTACGTGTTGTAAGAGGAACAGTACTACTGTATCTTCAGTCTTTTCTTTAAGCATGTAGTTAAGTTTCAGCATGTTCAAGAGCAATTGTACACAATATTGTCCAAATAAACATGCTGAAGCACATGCTTCCTCTTAGTACCTCAGCAGAAAATTAATATGCTCTACTGTGTGCTTGTTCTGACTTGCTCAGAGCTGCACATAGAGCAATATTTTAGAGAGCTACTATTAGTAAAGATGCTCAGTGAAGCTATGGGGAGAAAAACAATGACTTTAGTATTTTGAAATAGCACTTTGCTATATAGTTAATACCTTAAAATTCATTGCAAATGGGAATAAAAGGCTTGTGCCTGGGCAGGCCTCTTGTAGACCCTGAGAACCAAAACTATAGGGAAGAGCACTGCTAGGATTTTAAGGCTTTTGGCTTCCTTTCAGCCCACAAAGTGGGCTGTTGAGGAGCTAGAAAAAGGGAACTAGCAGGAAATTCTCCAGCTTTTATCATATATGTTAAGTTCTGTAGGAATTTCRTCAAAATGGGTCTCTGACTTTCTTGAATATATAACCTGGAGTGGAGGGACTTATTACTTTCCAGGCAGTTATGGTCCACAACCAATCTAGGACTGATTTATAGTTATGCTTGGTGTTTGTTACAATGAACAGCTGTTCATCTTGACTGCTGCATTAGCTTAGCACTAGGCTTAAGTAGTTCAGTTGTCCTTAACAATACTCTTGTATTCCTAAGTAGTTACATAATTGGGATCTAAACAAAAACACAGGTTTTGATCTTGTGACTGAACCTGTAGTGAAACTCTTAYGCAACTGTGGAGTCTTGTAGACATAATTGGTATTCTTTATGAGTGAATGACCATCTCTTGTGGGTCTATCCAGTTTGTAGTATTGGTGCCTTAGGCAGAGATGAAGGCTTAGGACAAAGTAGATGACATTTCTTTAGTCCGAGTTTCATTCARAACCTAAATTCCAATTCAGAGAAAAGTGAGGACCCACATTACCACTATGTCACCTTTTTGAGCTGCAAGTGACTTGCAGGATTCTGAGTGCAACTTCTCTGCTCATCGTCTATCAGGCTGCTGGCAGCAGGGCTGTGCTAGAAACAAAGGTGGTTGTGCTCATAAACACTGGGTAAGTGCTGTGCATCCTGTGGCCCTTAGCTATACAAAAACTTCTAGTATGTGACTCATGAGATTAGTGAGGCAAACAGTCTCTGATATTTTAGGCAGAGGAATCTTGCAGTGATGGCTGTTGCATGTAGCTTGAACTTCAGCAGAAGTAAGGGACTTATGCAATGTATTTGTATTTCAGACAAGAAGAGGACTCTGAGTAGGAATGCAAAGACTTGAGGACAGAAGTTTTTTGGGGGAGGGGGTGGGGGTGAAGGAGGAAGAGAGGGATGCGTAAAAGAGGATGAAAGAACCTGAAAAAAGGGGTAGCATAATGGGTAGCACAATACAAGCCTGAAGGGAAAAAAAARGGGGGGGACTGAGACTAGAAAAGGGGAAACAGAAATGGAAAGAAGGGGGAAATAGTGAGTGAGGAGTAATTTGGAGATCTATGAGGTAATTAGCTCAGTTGGTTAGAGCATAGTGCTAATAATGCCAAGGTCGTGGGTTCGATCCCCATACAGGCCACTTGTTTGAGGGTTGGACTAGATGGTCTCCAGAGGTCCCTTCCAACCTTACCAATTCTATGATTCTATGATAATAAGAGCTAGAGAAAGGTGGTTATAGGAGTAGCAGCAATCCTGAGCAGAACTGGAAGTAGAAGAAAAGAGCTAGAGAAGAGGGAATGAAAGCTTAGAGAACACAGAATTTTTGGAGAAGGAAATGAAARTACCCACAGAGCCCTGACAAGGCAAACAAGCTGGAAGAGATTTCACAGTGGCCATATAGAGTTTGGGAGAAAAGAATAATTCAAGCTTTACCACCAGGATACCTTGCATCATCAAGGCAAGACTTCTGAGGTCTAACAGAATCTCTACATGTTATTGTGTAATACCAGTTTAGGTATGGCTAACATTTCTAGGCTAGTTCTGCATAAGCTGTGTTAATAGTGTTTTGGTACAGGCTAATTTGTGAAATACTAAAAATGGTGAGTTTCTGTTTATGATTAAGACCATAATTCAGCAGCAAAAGTTGTCAGAAGTAGGAATGTAGTTTTTTCTTCCCTTTTAATGCATCCCCTTTTACTTTTTATCTACATCTATCTGTACCTTAGGAGCCTTAACATCTTGAAAAATACTCAATTTGCTTGTTTCTGCTTATTGGGAAATAATTCAGCTCTGTTCATCTTTGTAAAAGAATAATAAATAAACTAACATTCTCATGTTACTGTTTGTATAAAGTTTGCATTAAATGCACTTCTGATATTAGAGTCAAGATGCCTACACAATTCCCTGAATTGCATAAGTGGTGGGTAGGTAAACTGGCCTGGGACAGAGCCAAAAATAGATCAAGGTGTGTTGTTTTTTTTTTTTTTTCAAAAGCTGAGTCCTCAAATCAGTGAAGCATTGCCATCTGTGCAAAAGATCTCCACTGGTTGTACTAGTAGGACCTGCTGTACTTTGTCTCCCCTCTGTGGGGAGAATACAGCTTGTGTTACGGGAACTGATACCTTAAGCAGTCAARCTCTTTTTCATTAAGTATGTCCAGTAAGTCTTTGGTGAAGAAGATAGAGCTGCCTCTGGATTTCARAACACTTTCTTACCTAGCCAAAGTGATGATACACAGATTTATGATTTGATAAAGGTACAAGGCAAGCCTATGGATCTTGCCTTAAAGAAATCTTCTAAACTATTTTTTTTCTTTTCTTGAAACCACAAATAATTAGTGGGTAAGCATAAATGCAATTGAAGTTTTCATTGTAGCTACAATAATTAGCCAAGGCTTTTTGGCCTTTGAGTATAGCAGTCAGTCTATCCAATACTTCCTCAATTTTGCCTGCAGTCAATTTCAAAAAAAATTATAGATATATAGATATAAAAACTTGCTCTTTTTTCCCCCTCCCTAAGCTCACTGTAGAAAACAACCAGCTCACTTTCTCTCCTGTTCCAGTGTCTGCCTCACTGTGTTTCTGAGCCTTATTTTGGTAAGATCTGCATTTTGATACCTCAAAGGAAATGGGAAATGACACAATATGGGTCTAACACTGTTACTCCCTTTCCACATTCAAATAAAATGCCTGTTTTTATAACTGTGAGAGGGGAAAAAGCTGACTGTCATGAGGGAAGCAGTTAGTATAGCTAATTCTTACCATGGCAACTTTTGATAAGGATTTATTGAGTTACGGTAGAATTTTACAAAGTTACTAAAATAATCTGTAATTTCATAAGTAAAAATGTTTTAACTCTTTCAGTTTAACTATRTGAATACTTCAGCTGCTATGAATGGGCAGTCAAGGTATAAGTATTGAAAACTGTGCTATTTAATAAACTTACAGCAGTTTGTTGCTTTTAATTTTGTGCAGATGAGTGACTGCCTGGCTAATGCTTAATCCAGGTTCTGAAACCAAGTAGCAGAGTTCTTGCTTGAAAGTGCTGCTTTTTTTTTTGTCTGCAGTGGTCAAACAGATGCAGTTTGATCCTGTATCTTAATATTCAAATAGTATTTGAAATATAAATTCAACTATCTTTGGTTTTCCAGGATGGAATGATTAGACTGATGTTCTTCATTTGTATACTTCATTGTATACCGGACTGAAATCAGCCTTGCTCCAATTCAAGGGCTTTATCTTCTGACATCTGAATGGACTTAAGATTCAGTCACCTTAGTCATAGATTCTGTATCCTATTGCCTGTAAGCTTTATGTATCAATTAATCCAATGGATAATGTCAGTCTTTTGCTCCTACTCAACAGCCAGGCCACTTTCAGTGCCTAGCATAAGATTAACAAGTTCAGAGAAGTATTTCCACAAACAGGCCATTAATAAGACACCAGGGCATGACTTGTTTCATGCACAGACTTTCCCTGACTGTATTTCAAACAGTATTTCATGGAAACTGATTTTTCAGTTGGCTTGTTACGTATGTAGTGTAGTTTCCTAATGATCTGAAAAGCACTTATGCATCTTAAGGATGTAGACTTTGCTGTTCTGACAGTTAAAAGTTATGGTCTCATTTCTGAGGGGCTGCTACTGTGATACAAATCCTTGTAGTAAGAAGTAAAAGGAGTCTAAGCTATCACAAATGTTTGCATAATGATCTTTGATTGTTATAATAGCTTTACATGTGGTTTATGTGTGTATTTTACTTTTTGACTCCTTTTTTATTAAAGACATTTAAGTCATGTCTAAAGGTCTTTCAGAATGGTATGTTTTTTCGTTAGCCTTAAAATTTGCRTATTTCAAATATTTTTCAATGATAGTAAAATTTTAATTTTTTAAAACATTCTAGACATGCATTGATTTGACATAAAAGATTTCTCTTGTAATCTCTTTATATGTGACATTGTCACTAAAYTAAAGCATTTCCAGAGTTGTAAGAGGTGTGGATGCGCCCTCTCCCTCCTTTTTTRGATAGAACTTACATCTTCTAGCAAAATACGGAAAATGAAATTGGATTAGGAATTTGTAATAATAAGAGAGGTTTAGACAAGCTGTGGGGTAGGTTTCTTATTATATCTTGTTAATGTGAGTTGATTTTGATTTCCAGAGATTTGATTTTGATTTCCAGAGAAGGACCTGGGAGTACTGGTGGATGACAAGTTGACCATGAGCCAGCAATGTGCCCTTGTGGCCAASAAGGCCAATGGTCTCCTGGGGTGCATTAGGAAGAGTGTTGCCAGCAGGTCAAGAGAGGTGATTCTGCCCCTCTCCTCAGCCCTGGTGAGGCCTCATCTCAAGTACTGTGYCCAGTTCTGGGCTCCCCAGTACAAGAGAGACCTGGAGCTACTGGAAAGAGACCAGCGTAAGGCTACAAAGATTATCAGAGGGCTGGAGTACCTGCCCTATGAGGAATGGCTGCTGGCTGCGAGAGCTGGACCTCTTCAGYCTGGGGAAGAGAAGACTGAGGGGGGATCTTATCAATGTAGAATCATAGAATRGTAAGGTTGGAAGGGACCTCTGGAGATCATCTAGTCCAACCCTCAGCATAGGYGATACGGGGATTGAACCTGCGACTCTGGCATTAGCAGCACCACGCTCTAACCAGCTGAGCTAAACGTGTGTATAAGTATCTAAAGGCAGGATGTCAGGGGACAGGGACAAACTCTTTTCAGTTGTCCCGTGTGACAGGACAAGAGGTGATGGGTAGAAGCTGAAGCACAGGAAGCTCTGCCTGAACGTGAGGGAGAATTTCTTCMCTGKGAGAGTGACGGAGCACTGGGACAGGTTGCCCAGAGAGGTTGTGGAGTCCTCTTCTCTGGAAATCTTCAAGGCCTGCCTGGATGCAAYCCTGTCTAACATGCTCTGGGTGACCCTGCTGAGCAGGGAGGTTGGACTAGATGATCTCCAGAGGTCCCTTCCAACCTTACTGATTCTGTGATTCTGTGATTTTTGATTCTAAGGTTCAAAGTAGTAACACAAGCAGGGTGCTCACAAGTGGGACTGTAAATTAGGACAGCTACCAAAGTGGTGAGAGCACTTGGTAATGTCCTGATTTAATTTGTTGCTTCTTCATCCTTTCATAGGCTGAAGCACAGCTGATGAGTAAAAGCTTTCATAGTGACATCTCAGGGAAAAGCTTTATATTATCAGTTGTTGGTATTGATTTTTATTTGGGTGAAAATATTTCCTGTTATGAGGGATACAATCTCCTCTTTCTTGAGCTAGTGCAATGAAACCTTGCACTTTATTTCCCTCACTCTTATGACTGTTTCATTACAACAGAAGATATTGCTGCTGCAAGTTGCATCCTAAGTTTGTAGAGAGTAAAGAATGTGACTAAAGGCGATCTTCAGCAATAGCTGTTTTACAGATCTATGTATGTATATATATACACACATACATATATGTAAGATATATATAAATTATATATATATAAATTTTTTTTCCTCCAGATCTGACTCCAAGGTCAGAGACAGAGCAGGTCCTCTGTARTATTTCATAGGCTTCATATTGCTTTAGCAGTTACTTCACTCTTCATGTTAAAAACTTAAATATTAACGTCAAGGCCACAGAATTCAAGTGAAGGTTTGAATYCTCACTTTGAACTCATGCATTACATGTCATGGATAGTATTTTATCTTTTTATTTAATATTTTAACAAAATGCTGAATCATCTTATGTTTAGTTAAAGTACATCTAGCTGTTAATAATTAATGATATACATCAATTTGGCAACMTTTAGCATGCTATTTTGTGGGAGTTTGTCAGAAACTAGTAACATGACAATATAAAATACTTATGTGAAGAGGTAAAAACTAGTATTTTGCCTAAGGAATTGTTTAAAAGATTGGTCAAAAATTACTGTAATAAAAACACTCTTTTCTTAAACTCTCAGAAGATTAATTTTTCTTGTTCTTCCTTACCCTCTACACAAATATTTTCTATTGGTTTTGTTAACCCCTTAAGCAGGGTTGTTGTTAGCTGGTCACGCTAGAAGGCTTTCCTTTCAGTTAAGTTTGTGTTGAACAAGAATATTTTGGGAGAGTCACAACAAAAAGAAATGAGAATGCCATGACAGTCTGAGCATGCCACTTTGTGAATGTACCAACTACAACAGTCAGCAAGTGTTGTCTGGCTTTCCCAAAGTTGTGCGCCTAGTATTACCTGTTTTGGTAACAGATACTCAGCTCCTTTCAGCTTTGAAAGGTGCAGTAAAAGTGCAGGCTGAGTTTTYCATAAGCACTTTGACCATGCATTAGGTTCTCATCTTAATCAGTATCTGTCCTACTGAATTAACAGGTAATAGGATTCATTCTGGTGTGTAGTCATGTCAGTTGTCTTAATGACTTTTGGCCTTCAGAGCCACAAAACAGTTTTAAGATAAAGTAGTAGTTCTTTCTCTCCCCCCCCCCCCTCCCCCCCAGCTTAAGCTAGCAGATCTAGTGTCTGTCTGTTCAGGATGTTTTGAATGACAAGATTAGCCTTAGATTTTCTTCTGTTCAGAGTTCCACTTCACTATGTTAATRTAGCTTCATTATGTCACAATCCATTTATATATAATGTTTGAATGTCTGAAGCTGCAACACGGTTTCTATCTTTACATTTTGTTTTCTTTCAACATCGTTGCCCAGAAGTTAAATTCAAGTTTTAGTGGATGATAGTTGGATAACAACTTTTGCAGTCTTCTCCTGCTCTGTTGGAATACTTATGCAAAGGGTGTTGCATGTGGAATTTTCCCTGTATGTTTCTTTCTTCAAATGTGTTGCTTAAAAACCCATCCTGCTTTCAATTACTACTGATTTCATTCGGATTCTATTTTTAAATCCTCAAACAAATTCAYGTTTGGTTGTGAAAGTATGGACAACATGCACCGAGCTATTTCAATTATGATTCATTCTTCATAAAACACCTAGACATCTCAAAGTCAAGGAGGAAAGCTTAGTTAAGGCAGAACTGATGATTTGATCTTTCCAAATATGAATGTATATTCTTGAAGAAAACTAACTATTCATTTTCATTTCACTTAAAAATACGTAAAGTTATGACTGCTTGCAAATAAACAAACCCACAATTTGCAAGCTGACTCCTTTTGAGTCCAGAGCGAAGACTGAACAATTATAACTTGTTTCAGAAGGAAGAAGAAAAATCAAAGACAAAGAATAGGCATTTTTTGAGCTATGCTAGGTTAGATTTTACAGCTTGAAGATGATTTTGCATAACTAAATGTACAGAGAACTATAATAATCAGTTCTAACAGAAACAAGTTGTACTTCATAAAATCCAAGACTTGAAAAGGATTGGATGAGTCAGACCTCACCCAGGTCTTACCTACATGCTGATATTTGTGTAGGAACACAAACTGTACCAAAAATACTGTAATTAGCCAAACACATCTATCCTGGTCATTAAAACATAGATTTTGACTTAATGAGAGTGAGTTGAATGTAGTGRAAGCATTTTCTTTTTTTTACAGCAATTTGTCATTTAGGTAATGGGGAAAGAGGAATTTGGTTATTTTTTTTCCAATCTAAACAAGTAGCAAAAAATGAAAATGTTTTATTCTTGTATTATACCTTAGTAGCTGTAACTCCTATGAGTTTGTGTTTCTTGTTCTTTTTTTTCAATAGCCAATTGGATTTTCATTCTTAATGGTCTAATTTTCCCTGTGATTAGGCTTTTTTCAAAGTAACCATCAAATTCATTATTTACTGTGTTTTTTGGGGGAGGGGGAGGGAGGAGTTGTTTGTTTTTGTTGTTCCTTTGTTTTTAATATTGGAATTTTAAAAAGCATTTTTAGCATTCTGGGAAACATCAATAGAAGACAGACACTTCTACTTGAATGTTCAAGCAAAATAAATCACTATCAACGTTACTCAAATTTCTTCTTGATTTCCACTAATAGCTTTGTATTCCCCTTCTTGTCAGTGTTCAACTTGCGCAATTCCTGAAGAAGAATGCATTTTTATGCTTTTTCTTTGCTCTGTGCTCATTACATTTACACATGTAGAAAGTGACAATTAGATTTTAAATACGACWGAGCTCCAGAATTAGTTATTTAAATGTGAAGCCTAAATTTGGAAAGCATTTAACAGCTTTTGGAAGCTTGGTGTTTTGGAAAACCAAATTGCTTTTATGGATACTTTCATATGAGTTGGGAAGCTTTTAAACTGGTTGTAAAATATGAAGCAGGAGAAGGGGATCAATCCAGAACAACATTTGCTGATAATTTTTTCACCTTCTTCAGAAACGTGAATCCGTCTTTTTCTCAAGATGGCAATGGGAACAAATTTACTGAAGTCTTTGCTTATCAGCTAGTCTGCCCTAGGTGATGTAGCTTGTCCTGGATCTGTTTAGGGTTGTGTGTACAAAATTTAATGTGTATGCATTGATAATTTAAAGTTGGAAATAAATAAGAGTCTTACAGAAATGCCAAAACTTGTTTAATTTTCTCAAAATAAGCAATTTGAGATATTTTTGTTAAATCTTTTGCTTTTGAAGAGAGAGTAGGTGACTTTTTTCATCAATTCTTGATAAAGCAGTAGCATTTTCTAGGGCTATATTTTTCAAGGATCACTTTTTGATATTCTATTAAGAAATTATAACATACTTTTAAAAATAGGAGATTCTGTCAACATTGGTTTAGCTTCACTACAGAGCAGTGGAAAAAATGAACAAGGGAGGTTCCAGAAACTAGATTAAAGCATACTTGAAAGCACAAATTTACTTAGTCTCTTCCTTATTTAGTTTATCATGGTGTCCAAAGCTACTGGAGTAGTGCTGTGCGACAGGGCAAGAGGCAACAGGCACAAACTGAAACACAGGAAGTTCTGCCTGAATATAAGGAAAAACTTCTTTACTGTGAGAGTGACAGAGCAACTGGCACAGGTTACCCAGAGAGGTTGTGTCTCTCTAGAGATGTTCATCTCTAGTCTCTTCTAGAGATGTTCAAAAGCAGTTTGGACAAGGTCCTGTGCAAAGTGCTCTAGGTGACTGTGCTTGAGCAGAGGGATTGAATTAGATGATCTCCAGAGGTCCCTTCCAACCTCAGCTGTTCTGTGAGAATTTTTGTGAGAAACTATCAATGAATTGAAATAAAAACTTGCTGTAGAAACGTGTGCTATTTCCAGTAATTCTTATTAAAACCAAAGTACAAATAGAGCATCTCAACTGATGGTGAGTTTTGTATTGTGAAGTGGATGAGAAACTTTGTTCTGGCTTTTTCCCAAAGTGAAATGGTAAAAACTTGCAAAATTTTTAGTTGGAGTTTTTTGTAAAAGAAAATGGTTTCTTGGCCAGCCTCAAAACTTTTGGTTTTCATTTGCAGAGATTTGTTTCCCACTGTGGGAGGTGGAGAGGAAAAGAGACAGGTCCTGGCTTTRCTGAAACTCTGGAGCTCGTTCAACATTGGCATTTATGGTCTATTCTTTTGGTTTAGCCTTTGTTGTATGCATACATTTCAAGTATTTTCCATGGTTGTTCTTCACTGCAGCAAACAGTAGAATAAAAGCTCAGGACAAAATATTTCTATAGTTAGGATCTGTGTTAGATGTGGGGGGGGAGTTTTCTTTTTCTTTTTTTTTTTTTTTTTCTGAAAGCACAGCTGCTAAAGGAGCACTTAATTTAAATAACACAACTCTTGTAAGACAGAAGGGTCTTGCAGTAATTTCATATGTAAATGTTGCTGAAACCAATTGAAAATTTCCCCTGGAGTAAATATGAAGCTAATAGATGCAGAATTACATAGATGGGTTTGAAACATAAAGTATACTTTTATTTTTTTTTTTTCCCCCATAATTATACCCATGTCTAGGTCAAATATTGTGAGTCAAGGAACTCTTACATTCATAAAACATTTTTGAATAGTATTTGCTACTAAGGAGGTACTGCAGAGTAGTTAGTGTTATTTTCTAGAATACTTTCTTAAACTGGTAAAATCAGAGATTGCAGAGTTATGAAATTTACTTTCATTGAAGATGCAGAAATCTTAACCTGCAGTTTGACGGGAAATTTTCCATCAGATTACCACTTACATTGTATTTCATATCTCAGAAAGATGTCCTAGAATCACTAGCATAAAAATACACAGGAGTTGCTATGAAATGCGAAATCTGGAAGCTACTTTAAAGAGTAAAGCTTAAAAGGAATGTAGGAAACAAATGTGGGAATTTAAATGTATTCCACAAATTCAGCCTAATATTTCCTCTTTTTTGAAAGCTTTGAAATGTTTTGTTCCAAATGAATGGAAGGGCAGAAACCGAGGCAGACCTTTTTTCTGCTTCTAGGTGGCTTCATAGTTGGTGCACATCAACGGAGATTCGGACCCAGTTGAAGTAAGGAGGCCTTTCAGGTTTGCAGTATAGGTTGGTTTCACAAGCGAGATATAGCGAAGTAGTTCTATTACAGTAGATGAGAGGAGATTGTAGTAATTTAATTACATATACCTATCAAATAGTATGGCTTGCTTTGCATCTTGTCTGAAGTAATTCCTGATAGAGGCCTAAATAGTCTTGAAAGATTACTGTTATGTCTGATTTTCAGCACTTCCTGGGAAAAGCATGTTTCAGTCTCCTATTTCAGCTCATTTTATTGTCAATTAATAAGCAAGTAGTATACCAGCAATCTTTGGCACATACTTCTCTGGCACAAGTAACAGTAATGAGATGCATGAATAACCTAAAAATGACTTATTTTAATCTAATGTAATGTTAGTCACAAAGTTTGGGAATACTTTCAGAGAGTAAAGTGAGAGGAAAGAGTATATAGTCTTTTGGAAAAACATGAGTACTAGACTGATTTTTTTTTTTTTAATGTTCTGCGATATTTTTCAAGGCTATTTTTCTTAGTTTGCTGCATTTTTCTCCTGATCTGGTATAAATTGTTTGTCTTGTTTAGAATTGCCTGTTTGATCTGTAGAGCTACTATTAATATCAGTGTAGATCTGATGTCCTTTAGTCTGATTGCAAATTAACAGTGTGTCCTACACTAGAAGCTTTACCTTCAATGGTAAAATTAATTTGTGAAGCAATGTAGGATATACAGTGGAATATCATATTTTTTTGCTTTTTATTGTACTACTTGGTGAATAAATAAAACTAGATGTTGTTCAAGATTCAGACAAGGAAAACTGTTATCCCCCTCCCCAACAGTGGAGGTGTTTATGCTTTATGATAAATTAGTCATAGAAATTTTATTTATTGGCCTTATACAGTTGAATTCTACTGTCCTTTATATGGAAGAAAGACTACAGAAAGACTTGATTCAATAAGCTGATATCAAACTTACAGATGGAAGCTTAACATGTTGATCATAATTTTTCTTGGCAGCTTTTTCATGCGTGAGCTAGATTTCATGCTATGCCTTCCTTTCAGAATGTTGCTTTAAAATTAATGTAATTATGTATGTATGAACACCTCTTCTTGCTTATTGGGCTCTGCTGTGGGGGGAGGGGGGAGCATGGTTTGCTGTTCTGTGGATAAATATGAGTAGTTACTCTTTGTGTAATACCCAGTAAAACTGAAGTTGCTAAGTAGCAAAATGAACAGTCTGCTTCTACTTACGTAGTAACACATCTCTTAAATCAGCTACCAGTTTTCTCTATTATTACACTTTTAACTAGCTGCATTATATATGACTGGCACAAAATTTCTTTTGTTATAAAGTGGATGATTTTATAAGGGAAAAATACGTGTTTTGTGAACTATAAAATAACTGTCTGTAAAAAAAAAAAAAAAAACTAGGCAAATCTGAGTCTACTGCTTCTGAACAACTTTTTTTGTAGAATACTACTGTAGAATAGTCTTATGAGATAAATTGCAGACAGCAAGCAAGTGCCTTGTCGTTTTCTTACCTTTGTGTAGCTGAATCTTTAGCTGATGTTGAATTCACCGCAGGCTCAAGGCAAAGTGACTGAATGCTTACTGCAAAGAACAGTCCCAAAGAACACGTTTTGTGGTGCAAGGAGACAAAGTACTTGATCTCCAACTTATCGTTTCCTGTTGTGTTCTTAACATTTCTTGTCATAGTAAATATGTTTCTTATTTAAATGAGTCACTCGGGAGGAGCTGGAATGCTACAGATAGTGTGGTGTAGTGAAATTCAATTCTGTGYCGATCCTATCTACTAACTTCATTTGACTATTATGTACTTTCAGTCAACAGTGTACTCTGATATTCATAACAATTTGCTGGCAGAAGTCATGTAATCCTGTTTGTCCCCCACACATTTCCCTTTTTATAGTTGTTAAAACAAAAAGCTGTACTTCTATATTGTCCAAACCAATGATCTTGTTTTTCTTTTTTTTTGAATGTAACAATCCATTGAAAAGCAACTGCCTCATGAAACATGTTCAGACATTAGGACTGCAGTTTATAACAATAAAAATAATAAAAAAAATACTTTTTTCAGATTTATAAAATCCTTCCATGAACTGAGTTGCACAAGTATTTTGTTTATTATATAGGAAATCATCTTCTCAATGACTAGGCATATTTCTCAATGCATATCCTATTTTATTTATACCTTGGGCAGAGAGCCTTTTGTTGTTAATGCCTTCAGGATCTGGGGTCTGGGTTTTTTTGTTTTGGTTCCTGTTCTTAATTCTGATGTAAGCTTCACGCAAAGGTGAAGTACATTTTCAGCATGATAAGGAAACTGTATCACTACCTAGTTAGAGTATTCCATTCCTATCTGTTGTCTGTTAAATGTTGAAAAAGCATCTTAATAGTTTTGATAGTTTTACAGAGCAGAAAATTGCAAACTATTTCTTAAGCTTCTGCAATACCTGCAGTAGGTTACTGCARTACCTGGAGCAGGAAGAACTGCAAGATTCCTAGGAACATGTTCCAAGATACAAGCACAAATAGCGTTTCTGTTACAGCTTCAACAGTTGTCAAGAAATTGGTATTTTGTCATCCTTGAAAGAATTTGACAGTATACAACTTGATTATAATGTTATCTACAATTTTTTTTATATATTTCACTGGACTTCTTAACCTTTCCATTCTTGCATTTGATAGGCTTTCCCCCCCCCCCCTTGTTTGCTTTATTAAGCTGTTTCTAGGGAAATTCCAAT
The DNA here is from genome assembly GCF_003343005.1 of Rhea americana. Classification (NCBI taxonomy): domain Eukaryota; kingdom Metazoa; phylum Chordata; class Aves; order Rheiformes; family Rheidae; genus Rhea; species Rhea americana. Next base: position 8,151,595 of record NW_028185372.1, read on the forward strand.
GTCATTGTTTCTGGTGTTCAGTATTCTCATGTTTGCAGTTTGTTTGCTTTTTTACTAGCTTGCATTTGATAGTACTCCCTTAATTGTCTATGGTTCTGTATTGGTAATTGAGGAAGAAATAGCATACAAGGGCAAGGGGGAAGGTATCGCAGTACTTATTTTTGTACTCTTGCCATGGTATCACCAGATAGCTGCTGTTTGACATAAGATACCAGAGCTAGGGTGACCTTTGGTACCCCAGTCTTAGAAGTGCACAGCTAGAAGCCTTGTGAATGCACAGTAGCTATAGTTTCCCATCAGCTCTGATTCTTACTCTTGTCTTCACATCATGCCATCTTGTCATTCCTTTCTTGAAAATTTAAACATTATGTTTACTACAATAGGTAGGAAATACTGGAAAATAACTATTTTGGGGAGTAATCTCTTAAACAGAAAAATCCAGAAAGTGCTGTTGATAGCTTTCAGAATGTGAAATCATCCAATACATCTAACCTTATGGCTTCAGGTCATAAACTCACTGTCTTGCTGAATAAATTCGAGTTGAAAGAAGACAAATTTCAGATTCTGGGGACTGTAATCTGACTACTTCTGTAGTGCATATATTTTAATAATGAAACTTTCTCCCTCCTGTGAAAGATGTTCTCCAGTTCTGTGAATTTCATTGCTGCGTTTGGGGCAGCTTCTTTGCTGGATCGAACACGTGCTGCAGCGTATGTGCGCTGTGTAGGACATGAAGATCTCACCATTACCTGCTAAAGAGTGACTGACATCTGCTCATCAGACATGCCGCCGTCTTGCTTTTCCTGGGCATCTGTAGTGGAACCATGCTATGAAACAGATTGGAGGACAAATCCKGTTTAGCATTTGCCATTTCCTCTTCCTCTCCTCTGTTTCCAAGATTTATGGGAAGGAATAGAATTGAGTAATTGACGTGGGGAATAGGAACTCCTTAAAATGACGTTGCTTTGAGAAGAGGAGATACGATACTGTTTCCACAAGTTAGCTGACCAGGTTAGGATGATTTCTGGTCCCTTCTTCCTCTGTAATGGCATGTATAGCTCTTTATTCAGAGCCTTAGTATTTAAATTACCTAATACGTTTTCATGYCCATTATCACTAGTTCTAATGTTAGTGCACGATATAAAAATGTTCTAACAGCAAATTCAAGATTCTGCTTACAAAGAAGTATTTCATGGCCTCTTTGCTGTTTGGGATTAGGCTTTTCTTTTTTTTTTGTATTTTTAATAGTGTACTTTTTCATGCTTAAAAGCATCTTAATGTATAGTACTGTTACCTGTTGGTACTTGTATGGTAGAGATTTGTATCCATGAACAAATTGAAAAACTTAAAGTATCCATGACAACTATAATTTGGCTTTAAATTAACAGATGTGGAATGTTCTTAGCAGATATGGGAGCAGTAATAAATGGAATTTTGTCTTATGTGAGTTTGATTCAAATGAATACTGCGAAAATTTGCTGGAAAATGTTTTTCCTCTTTTAATTCTTAGATGAATGTTTGAAAGCTACTTTGGAAACAAACAAAAGTCTTTTGGTATTTGCTGTTTCTGCAGTATTTACTCTTTTCTGCATTGTCTCCTAGAATAAATTTTCAGTAATCTCTCTACTGGACCTCTAATCTTACAAATGTTTTCTATGACCTTCAGTTTGATAGCATTCTCTGGGAATTAATTCAGTTTATTTTAGAAATTATCATACAGTGTTTTTAAATGACACCCCTGTCACATACTGCTAGTAGACTAGAAACTTTTAAAACTTCATTGCAGCCCACTGAGATGATTTATATTGCAAAAGGCAGCATTTCTAGTATTGCTACCTTAGTATCCAGTTCAACTCTGGCCTAAATGAGTGTAATATGTGTTGGTGTAGAGGAACTGGACGTTTTTTCTGTAAAGCTGAAGTTTGTCCACGTTTAATTCATCATAGAATCCTTGTCATAGGAAACAGAGTTAGTCTCTACCTTGTAGGTTACATAAGGGTGTTCAGTCTTATTTRTGACACACAGAAGTTAGGCCATACTGTGATGAAAGACGGTGCTGCCCACCAAATGAAGCAGTCTTGTCCTTTCAGTCCTAAGCTTGTGTCATCCTCTTCCTMTGGCACGTAAGTTCATATGGCTGAAAGGAATTGCAAAATTGTTCCGGTTTAAAACCAGATAACTTGCTGATGAGGAAGTGGCTGCTGCTTTCTGTGATGGTTCTGGTACATGCTTGCCGTCATGCTTGCACACATGCTTTCTTACTTTCTAGCTGTATGCATATGTATATATAAATATGGGATTAAATCAAATGAAGTCTCTGTGCAGGTGAACCAGACTTGGTGGAAATTGATTTCACTGCACCATTCTGCTAATAATAAATTGGAATAAGATGCTTATATTGAGAATGTGCTGCACTAGGTAGGCCTGATCCTTAGTATGCATGTAACTGCTAGATACATATTTTACTTAAGCCAATTCAGTGTAAAATTCATAGTTTGTAGACTACTATTTTGTTCTAGTACTCAAATAGAGATGGACTTGACATGTCCAGTTTCCCTTTTATTGTATGTGTACATCCTTCTAATTGGAATACAAAAAATAAAATGGCCTGCTTTGCTTGATTTTGGAGCTAAAAAATCAAGATTTTGATTTACTTTTTTTTTTTTAATGGGCTAACTAAGCAAAATGTTGCATCTTTGGTGATGACACGCAGGGACTTTTCTGAAAACCTTAGCATTCATGTTTTACATAAATTGAGCTTTATGAGGTTGAATTTAGCATTGCCATCAYGAACTAGTTACCTTGGACCAAGCTTCATATAAAACAGTTTTCAGTTGAGACTTCAATGTGAAATCTGCTACTTTCATGTAGTACTTAACTATAATATCTACAATATACTGGCTTTAATGTGCCTCCTTTCAGGAAAGGGAAACAGAACAGTCTTCATGAATCTGAATGTGTCTGTCACACTTATTATTGCATCTTGTCCTAAACTAAATTTAATTGACATTTTATGGTTGCATAGACTGCTAGTTTGGAATAACTGCTTAAGTGTTTGTAAAGATTCTTGGGTGGATTTCTATGCTATACTGAATTTTGTGTGATCTTGGTTGTACTTGGTGTGAGAGATGATTATCTGAAAGCTAGCTGGCTTTAAGGTCATACAGATGAGGCTTGCAATGTTGTTGCATCTCTCTAGAGCAGGTAAACGTGACTGTAAGTAAGTTCATATTTTTCTATCATCTGTCATGTTATGTAGATGCAGATACATGCAGTACATACCCTTCAGCAGCRGCACCTGAAGTTCTTTTGTTTTGCTTGTAGAACTTGATAGAGCTTCTTAGCCCATACATAGGACTTCATGTATTGGATTCTGCTGAGAAATGTGTGGATTTTTAAAATGTTTAATGTATTTGTGACAAAAAAAAGAAAAAAGAAATAGTGAAGACTTTTATTATGGCCCTGGGTAAATGATACATTCCTGGTGCAAGGACTAACACAGTTTATGTAATTTGAATTTAACTTTAATTTGCCTTTTGAAAATACTTTTTTCTAATTTTGGCATGTTGGAAACAGTTTACCTTATGTATATCTTGACTCTGTTTGTTAGTAAAGTTAATGTTAAAAGTATTTTTACGTCTTGTTTTTCTGGTCCAAAAATAAAGCATTGCTTTCACTTCAGTGTAAAACTCAGGTTATCTCTAATGTACATCACAAGCTGGATACAACTGCTTTATATCAGATCTTTTTAATGAGTTTATTTTTTGGGAGGGTAAGAGGGGAAGATGAGACGAGAAAAACGGTTCATTGCTATTGTTCAGGCCTTGTGAGGTTTGTATCGGAGCATCTCAGCATTCTCTCTGAGACTGAGAATACTCTTGACAAGGTCTTGCTGTTATTATTTTAGATTTCTTAATGCAAATTTATTGGTGTCAGAATTCCAGAGAACTGCCCCATTAAATTTCAGACACGATCTSTAAATGGAGCAACACAATTGTGTAAAGAAGGTGGTTGCTTAAGGGTTGTGTTGGTGAGATTACATTGAATAGTTCAAAAAAGTCTAGCGTATGGTATCACAGAACAAATACAGTCTTGTCTTTGAGCTATGTGGGAGCGCAATTTAAAAATCTGAAAGCACACCTACGAATTTTTACTTTTTTTTTTTTTTTCTCTTTGGCTCTGTGGACATCACTGAATCACTGCTATCTTAACTGAAGCAATGTTTGAGGATACGGAAGAGAATAATGATTGCTACCTATCTATACCTTTATGGCTTCCTTTAGCGTGGATCGTCTACATTTTTCCTGATAATTGCTAGTCAGTCAATGGCTTAGTCTTTCTCATGGATCTATCTACACCGTCTTAGTTGAAAAGCTTAGGTGACCCCAGGCCTATTTGTCTGCTACCTGCATGATGATCTGAGTAGTGGTACATGAGCGTAAAGCCTGGGACGTAACTAATCCACTGCATTGCTGCCTTAATGTTTCAAAATCAGCAGGAATTTTGGAGAGGGAATTTATACTGTAATATTGTAAGTAATGATTTGAGGAAACTTGGGCTAATTGGGATTTTTTTGTTGTTGTTGTCGTATCAGAAATCTGATGTTTACTCCTCCTCTTTAGTTTTTATGAGAGCTTTTATATTTTTTGACTGTGGGTTCTAGCAGGCAGAGTTGAATCTCAGCGACTTAAAATGTTACCGGCCCATCAACCATGGCAGACTTGACTGAAGGAACTCGGTTGTCTCAGTCTAAATATACTACCGTAACCTGCCAGTTAGAATTGATTTAGTATTATGTAGAAACAAGTAACCGTTCTATGGCAGTTACGTGACAGTATTTATATAYAGTAGTAAATGCTAGAAGAGAAGGTGGCTATAACAAATAGCTCAAAAAGACAATTTTAAAGTGTCACCAGATTTGAGCAAAATCTGAAGGCAGCAACAGGGTAGCAAGCAAAATAGAAAATAAATTATGCTAGAAACAGTGTATGTATAGTAACCAGTTGCCCTGAAGATCTTTGCCAGCACTAGGGAACAGACTAGCCCACAATTTAAAACAAAGTTTCGTTCTAAACTGGCATAATACTGTGTGAGTGTCCTAAAATGCTAGGTTGCTACAAAAATGGTTGAAATTAGTTTAATATGTTCTATATAAGAAGTTTAAAGGGACTAGATAGTTTGAGAAGGATCTAACATCATATGCTCTTATTAAATACCAGTATCTAGTACTTTATCTCTGATGTTAGTCAGTGTTAAAATAAAGATATAAGCGAATCTCAAATGAAGCCAAACTTGAAGTTTAAAAGCATCATTGTAACTTCATTTCTTAATTCCCCTTCTTTAAAGGGGGGGGGGAGAGAGAGAGAGAGAAATAATCATTGTGTGTGTGAGAGAAATAATTGTCGTCTCTGAAAACATCTCTGCCTACAGTATGCATTTATCTCTAAATTCTAGTACCATAAATGATCATCATACACCTCATTGAACACACTTTTAATACTTAATTTTTTAACCAGTATTATTAGAATGTTTATTCTGTCCATCTTTTTTCAAAAATGACTGGTGACAGGCTAGAGCTTCCGTGAGGTGATGTTTCTCTAGTGTTATGCTTTCATGCCACTATAGGAAAATGGTTTTTTTTTGGCAATTTTTAATCTATTTTTAAGCAAGTACACAAGTAGTCCCTTTTCCTTTACTGAGGTCCATTTGCAAGGGATAAAAATTCATTGATTTTTTTCTCTGACTGTATAATTTTTGATTAGTGTCAGCAACTGTATTTTGAGGGTATATGGAGACATAGCAGTACGCATAAAATAAATTAAAAGCTAAAGTCCGTTGCGTTAGAGGTAGGATGTGAATACACCGAAGCTTAAATAGAACCTCACAGTCAAGAATACACTGAGATCTCTGAGAAAAAGTGGTATATTTTGTTAAGAGTACTCCATATACTTCCTGTCCTGTAAGCAAGCTGCTTCCTTACTTTGTTGTCACAGGCTAATTTGGTTATTATTGGATTTTTATTGCTTGCTAACTACATTGATGGGGTTTTTAAGGTTACTTCACTAAATATTCCTCTCTTCATCAGATGAGATTCCTGCCTCATTGTCTATGCATAGTCTGGATTAAAAAAAAAAAAAAAAAAAAAAAAAAGTTACTGAACCAATAACTGCTTTCAGCCATGTGCAAGCACAAGCCTTGAATACCTTTTCCTGCTATTTTCTCTTCATGTCATGGTAACTTGTTGTTATCTTACAAAAATAAACACCTTTAATAGGAGCTGCCATTGTTGGAGTGGGTGTAGTTAGCGTGTGCTTGGCCTGTGTCTAGACGAGTGGACAGACAGCACTAAACTGCTGCTCCTTGTTCCACGGGAAGACTGTGCAGCACAGGGCACCTTGTATAACGTGCCGGTGTTACACAGGAATTTTGGAACTGAAGATCCTAAGTGTGGGTCTTCATGGCAAGAACCTAATTTGTCTATGACTTTCTTCTGATTAGAACTATCTTGGCTACAGTTAGCTATTGTAAGTTTGCAAAGAGATCCAATATGTTGCTATAGGGCAGTGTTTCTAAAGCTTGCAGTTGCTCAGAATATGCCTACAAGAATTTTTTGGCTCTATTTCTGGACCCCAGAAAAGCTTTTTATGTCTGATGTGGAAATGCACGTGGAACTTTTTAGTCTCCTCTGGATCATGGCACCAAAGTTCATTATATGCATGAGTCTTTGCAGGACAAGGATGTTTTGAGATCTGACATTTACAGTGTCAGTGGATAGCACAGACATCTCTTTAGCAAGGTGTAGTGCTTCCTTAATGTCACCTGTTATGATACAAGATTTCGATAATAAATGAAATTAATGATATTTATTCCTGATGTAACTCAGGTTGGCATTTCCTCTCTTTTCACATAGCTTGCTCATATATTTGTCAAATGGAACATTAGCTTAAAAAGCAGAATACTCAATAGGAAAAACAAACCTAGAGAAGGTATATAAATAATAAAATAAATCAGGATGATTAGCCAGTGGGGTCCAACTTCAAGTGAGCTCCTGAATGCTGCTTCAATACAGCTACTAGGTGAGAGTAGTAATTTGTTGTAATTGTCAGCAGTGTGCATTATGAAATGAACAGAACCCTGGAGAGAAATCTGATTTTTAGTGATGAAACTTGGCATTTGAATCATTCTTAAAAAAATAAAAAAAGTCTGTCTTGGTCTCTGGTCTCCTTCTGTAATGTCAAAGGTTGTGGGTTTTTTCTTTGTAACTTTGAATTTTGTTTCAAATAGTTTAAGGAATTACTATTTGTTTTGAAAAGAGTAACTTTGGTTTTTCATTTCCCCCTCTATGCCATTTACTGTCTAAAGAATCATGAAGACTAAAATTTCTTATGCTATATTGTGTTTCTTTGCTGGAAATTTTTGTAGGCTTTTTTATATTCGCTTTCTTATATGTTTTATTTTTAAGTGTCTTTTTCTGAGAGAACTTAAAATTCTTATTCCAGTGGCAATCTTGGAATAGTTTATTTCTGCTGATAATTCTACTGTTTTGGACAGTGCCAGAATGGTCAAAATTCCATTTGTTTATAATTCTTCCAACAGTCATTTAATATGCTGTAGCTTTTGAAAATCTGCCTAGCTCATCATGTCCACATTATTTGTAGGCTATCATTCCATCCATCTGTTTGGAGATAGGAATAAATTATATGGTTTTATCTGCTTATCCCTATGATCTTAAATTGATCCAAACTATAATTTTTTGTACTTCTCTTCTGGGGTTAGGGAAGTTAAATTGTCCAAAAAACTCTTTATTCCATGTGTTCTATGGAGACATTTTGTTCTATCTTGAAAGTTRTCCAACATGCTGTAAACAATTTCCTCATTCAAAGTAGACCAGAAACTGATTCAATGTAATACAGTTTTTCCTCATATAGTCAATATACGGATATATAATAAATCTGCATTGAGCTGTGTGATTTATATTTTGAATTTTGTCATACATCTATCCTATCTTTCTGTTAATAGCTTCATAGATCAGCAAGGTACCAGCAAGGACCATTGTGTTATGAGTTCTGACCTAACTAGACCACTTCTAAAAGTTACCCAATTCCATTTCACCCAGTTCTCCTCGTTTAGGGTTTGACAGGCTTCAAGAATCCTAATGTGATTCAGTTTAGTGCTTAAAAGATTGAACTGTGTACCACATTCAGAGAATTTGATGCTGCTACAGGTGCAGGGTGTTGGGTAAATGAGAGATGACCAAATGGAAACTTGGTCCTRTACTTCAGAAGGGATATAGGAGGGCTCTGGCAGTTCAACATAGTGAAAAAAATCACTTCATCATAGTTAATGCTTGTGATCCTCCTAATGTTGTGCAGATGAATTAATTGCATTGCTGACTGTCRGTGAACATTCATATGGCAATCCTTTCTTTTTAATGACATTACTGCAGTTCTGGGAGGAATTCGTGGTAGTCTGAGAGACAGGGATGTGGGCAAGGCCTGAGCRGCCCCAGCATGAACTGGATTCTGTTCTCTGGGTGTCTGAAGTTTGTCATACAGTAATCAACTTACTAAAGCTTTGTGCAAACTGTATTATTGTAATTTAGATATGCTCTTAGTATAATTACATAGTTTTATGAGAAGAACTGTTATACAGTTACTAGTGGCTTATCAGTGAGATGTTCTCTGAGGACTCACCTTTTGTCATGTCAGACTGCCAAAGGTATGCTTGACTGCAGCGCTCTGGGAGCAAATGAATGTAGAGAGAGAAGGCAAGGAAAGTCTCAAACTGACAAAAAAACTCAGCAAATAACTAACGGAGCTATAGGTTTTGAATAATTTTGGATTTAAAGCCATATAATAGAAAGCTACTATTTGTTCCATATTTTCATTTTCTCTACATGTGTCTTTCCCCTTTGCAGGAAAATACTGGAGGAAATAGGATAAACTTTGACTCTTAAAACTACTGTGATGAAAAGATCCACTGACTCTCACCTGATCTTATTTTTCAGCAGAAGTTCCATGGAAACTTACCTGATGTTCTGTCTATTTTCTTTCTTCCAGACACAGTTCATTCACTTTCTGTGAGCTAACACATAKTTATAGTTTTTAAATACGTATTTTAAAATATACATAGAAAATATTATATAAGTTATTTGCTTGATGTAAATTGAGAGAATTTTATAATGCAAAATATTTTAGTGGTTAATCTAAGTGATATTGTAAGTAAGAAGTGGTAATCTTTTTAATGTCAGTGAAGGATAGACAGATGCAGAGTGACATTTAGTGCCTGCCCCTTGTGAGCTTCAGTGGRCAGTTTGGCCAAATGAAGAATCTACGTTCTTCTCAAGGGAAGGTGATGCAACAGCTGTTGAAGAAGCTGAAACAGCTAGAAAAAAATAAATATGAATTTTTCTTTTTATTTGTTAGCTAGTCTAATAGAAGAATAAAAATTAGTTTCACACTTCTATATAACATTTTGTTAACCTGTCCTTAACTATTTCAAGAAGCTAGATTCATTAGTCTCTGTAAAGTAACATCTTTAATACTGTCCTTATTAAGTAGCGGTTGCTGCCATTTAATACCAAGTTGTGGAAGTTCCCTGTGAAGATTTTAATTTTCATGGACTGTGTCATAATCTRTATTTTTGGTTTGTCAGTATGGACACAAGTGATTACCTGGTAGGTATAGCATTCGCTGATAATACCAGCAGTAGTGGCCCAGGAAGAAAAAAACTGTAGACTGGCAGAAAGACGGATCATGCCTTACCCAAATCATGATATCAGTTTAAAAAGAAAAAAAAAAAATCGGATGAAAAATTCAGAGCACTGTTGGCAGGTTTAGCTCAGCTGGTTAAATATTAGTGGCCAGAAGTTGATCTAAAACATTAATAGCACACCTTTTGAATTCAGAGATCAGTTATGTTTTTAATCCCTCCTGCCCAAGCTGTAATCTTGTCCTACCGTACGCTTCCAGGCCAGGTGGATGAGCCCAGCACTCTCATGACCTGCTGAGGGCTGGGCTGCGTGCAGGCGGGTGCCCATGTTCTTAATTCTTGCTTACTGTTCGAGGGTGAGCTCTGTGCATCCGCAGCGTTGACTGTCACCGCATCTGGCACTTGCACTGAGCAGAGTGTGCGGTCCCTCCCATAATCTTTCAGTCTTGCTCGCTATCTTTCCCTCTAATCTCATACATTCTTCCTCGCAACCTGTTGTTGTTAAACACGCTGTTCCCTGTTAGAGCTGCTGTGTGGCCACTTTTGTTCGTGCATATTTACTATGGCTGTGGTTTGACCATCTTTGGTCTGCAAGTCACTCTTGCAAATGTGTTTCAGACAAATGTGAAAAAATTATTTGAACAACAGCTGCTAATTATTTTCCTCCCTACCATCAGATATTTGTGGATATGGAAGGCAGAGCTTCCCTCTTACTGGCTAATTCCCTCTTTCCTATTTCAGAACTTGCCAGACCTTTTTCCTGTTTTTTTCCCACAACAAATAAGAAAACTTGGTCCAGTATGGATAATGGATAAAATTTGTTTGTCCAAATAAGGTAGTAGAGAAGCCAAGGCATTTAACTAACAGTTTATAAATGTTGAGAATCATAGCAAAATGGATTRGAGCTACTGTTTAGACTGTTACCTTTCAAGAAAAATACTTTCAAAATTAGCATTAAACTCACTGAGCCTTTCAGATGTAAAACTTGCTCGTCTTTCACAGTGGCTTACTGAATATCATAAATATGTATTCCATACCTCATGATAAAATGCCAAATTGTTAATCTGTAGAGAGACAGTTGTTAATAATTTAACTGTTCAATTACTATTTGCAAGTCTTAATCCTTAAGATGAAAGGGGGGGAAGGGGGCTAAGTTTTGCTGTGTGTCTTGCACAAGATGTTGTATTAGACTGTTTCCATGCAGTACTTTAATCTTACTATATATAGTTAATGAAACAAGTAGTTCAGAGTGAGTAATGCAAGTATTAATGCAGAYGGCTGGGCTTATTCATTAAAAAAACAGTAATTATCACACTGTTAGGCTTGCTCTGCAGCTCTCATTGCACTAAATAGAGGGGCTGAGTACTTTAGAATTCCCATATAACTCCAGTTTCTTTGGAATTTCTAGATTAATTATTTAAGAATTGACATCTATTGATTTAAAACTGATGTACAGTAATTAAAAGAATTTAAAAGATGCTACCACTGTTTTGAGGGGAAAAAACTTTTRAAACTTAATGTATTTGGAAAAAAATCTCGTATCCTTTATTTCAAGTCATGACAAGCTGAAACACAATCAAAATCCTTGCTCCTTGCTTAAGCAGAATGATGGGATGTGGGCAAATACCAGATTCCTTAGGCCAAACTAGCATATTCTCTGAGCCCTCGTTCAGGAGGGGGAGGAAGGAGCATTGGTTTTGGTTTGTGTTTTTTTGTTGTTGTGTGGGATTTTTTTTCCTGCTGCTTAGTCCTCTCACTGCTGTTCAGATCAAGTACCTCCAGCACCTGGCAGTCACTTAGGCATATGTTAACTTGACTCATGAGTAGTTTTTGTTGTATCAAGATCAGGACGCTGTCTACCTTGCAAGGTGGAGTCCTTGGGGACATGCATTGTGGGATTTGTATTGTTTTTTGTTGTTTTTCTTGGTGCTAAAGTACAGTGATACAGGGACTAGCAATCCAGCAAATGTCAGGTAGGCAAAGTTTAAATTGACAGGAGTATTGAGGGTTTTGCTTTAGATAAAAAACATAGGTTCAGGCCACAGAATGTGGACAAACTCAGTTTTGTGAAATAACGTGCAGTGTGCAGGAGGACTTCGTGCATTCATCAGAAAAAAAAWTTTCCACAGACTCAACAATATAAGAATAATTAATAAATTAGAATTTTTGCTGAAGCTTAAGTTAGTATGAAATTTTCTTGAACCTTTTTCAGAAACTRTGTGTTATAAGAAAGTGCACAGTACTTAAATTCAGCAAAAAATATATTGGTTTATTAGGCAAAAGCTTACAAACTCTGGTCTTTCCCACCTGCATAGAAGAAAAGCACAAGAGTTCTTTGTGCAGGCAAGAGTAGATTGGTTTAACTATCAAGTGAGAGAGGAAGATAGTTGCTTCTGCTTTTTAGAGAACAAGCACAGATTGTGAAGCCTTTTCTGTTGTGTTACATTGTTCATGAATTCAAGTCCAAGGGCCTCTAAAAGACTTTTTTTGTATCAGTTGGGAAGTTAATCATGGTTATACGAACAAATGAAATATTGTGCCATTCTTTCACTACTGGGATAGTGCTTTCTGTCTTGTATACAAAGAATTCATACAACTGAAATGGTGCAGAATGTCATGGAATTAATTTTAATATAAAAATGAGACTATATGTTTTTAACTTGCACCTATGTTTTAGAGGTGTACTTTTCTGTACCTGCAATTCCTATTCAGAAAAAAATCCTTTTGTCATTGAACTGATTTTTTTTCTTTTCTCTTTATTTTTTTCCTTTTTTGACCAAGGAAAGGAAAAAGTAGAATCATCTGTTTTTATAAGACTTCAGGCAGTGCTTATTTAAGTGGATAGTTTTTTCTATTTACAAACTTCTGAAGGTGTTTAATCATTAGACACTATTCTGAGTGTCTAAAATCGGACTTGTTAACAGTACATTTAGATGTTGCTTGACAGAAAAAGTATTTTGTTTGCAGTGTCCACCTGCTTATTACATTTCAGCACTGCACAGGAAAAGTTATTTCCTGTCTCAGAATACTTTGTTTCCTTTGTCTCTACAATGAAAGAAAAAATAACATGAATATGCTTTCTGAGCWGTGAAAACTTCTCATCTTTCTAAGTAAAGAACTGTAATAAATGAATCTTATTAATACATTGCTGATGAAGATAGGCATTTTAATTTTAATATCCTTCTGTTGCAGGGAGTGTAATTCGTATGTTAGCGGTCRTGTCTGTTGTGACCTAAATTAATGTACATCCTTATCTTTCGCTCTGACTTACGATTTTAGTTATTCTTAAAATTAATTCTGAGAGTTGGCTTAAAGCTTTTTTTTTCTCCTTCTTTCTTCAAACAAACTTCCAGAAGATGGCAGAGGATCATATGCTGTTGTTTAAAAATGCACAGTTTTCTTGGTGATTTAGCAGAAAGCTCAACAGAATCAGGAAAATTTCCAGACTGTTCACATTTGTTGTTCAGTGTCTGAGAGTATTTTGAGGATTTTGTTGTTGTTGCCAGTAATCACAGGCAATTACTTTGCTATAGGTCAAAAAAAGTATGAGCCAGATGGATTACRCTTTAATTTTACAGATATTAACTTGCTGTGAATTTTGCCATACTTAAAGCTGACTAAAAGTTTGAGTCATCAGTTGTCCAGAAAGTGACTCTCAAGGACACTAGCTTTGCTTTCATTACTTCTAGTTTAAGCATACTGTGTAATAGCTTACAAGACTCCTCTTTAAGAAGTTTTCATGTATGGGACGAGGCACTACATAATTGCATGCATGTGCATCCTATGAAGATGGAAGCTTAGCATTAGTTTATATGCATTATGTACATTGTTCTAAAAGTCTTGAGTTGCCAATAAATGTCTGAGTAATCACAACACTTCTGAAACATTTGGGGAATGATATATGGGATAATTTTTATATTGGCTAAARATTTGCCAAGATTTTTGTCTTTATTAAGTGTCCAATGTTCCAAGCAGTATGTACATTTTAAAGAAATAGGCCTCTAAACAGRTATGTTTCAAACTGCAAAATAGCAAATTCATCACAGTAATACTTAACAGGAATGCTGTAGCCAGTTGGAACTAATGATTTAGTAATTACATTGCAAGGAGAGGGAGGGCAGAATGGCACAAGATTGAAGAATGCTGTGGTATTATGCTTTAACTAAAAATAACTGTATTTATGATTATGAAAATTCTTTTTCTTTCATGTAGCCGTGACATGGAGAATAAAGAAACCCTCAGGGGGTTGCAGAAAATGGACGACCGCCCAGAAGAGCGCATGATCAGGGAGAAACTCAAGGCAACGTGTATGCCAGCCTGGAAGCATGAGTGGCTGGAAAGAAGAAGCAGGAGAGGCCCTGTGGTAAGTGGCATTCAAGGAAGGGCAATATCTGTAATTACTRCAAATGAAAGTCATTGAACGTTATGGACATTCTTTTAGGAGCTTTGCTATCTAAGCAACTCGTGGACTCTTAGTTGTGATCCTTTTGTTCATTTTAATGAGCTGTTTAACAGGAAGTTGCGGGCAACTTTCTGAAGTGTACACGTGTATTAAGTTTTACTGAGGGGAAAAAAGCCAATAGCTGTGCATAGTGTAGAACATTGCTGTATCAGCACTGCCCTCTAATGTCAACAACTAAAGGAACTGTTGTTCGTTAGGTAAGATCCTACAGCGAGTACAAAACCGTGCTGGAGTGGCTTGTACTCTTTGCATTTTTAAGGATTTCAGGACTTCTTATTTTCTAAGTTTGAAAGTGTTCAGTTAAAACTTTCCACGTCATAGCACATGCATGTACATAGTATGGAAGTTTTGCTAGAGGAAAAAACAAACYGAGCTTACTAGAACCAGGAAAATAAAGCAACTATTTCACATAAGTCTTAACTCTGCTAAACTCTAGATGCTAGAGCRTTTCTGTTGGCCTTTTGGGGTAATGCTTTTGTGTAAATGGTTCACAAGTCATTTTAAGAAATTGCAGACAGATTAAACCCAAAATTAATTAAATGGTTACTTTTATAATATTAATGTATTACTARTTAGGCAGGGTTATACTGAATAGTTAGTTTCATGTCAGTATATCTGCGTTATAACTCCATGTAACACGTGCTGGAAGTGCTAATTTAAAGCTAAGATTTGATTAAGTGTTTAGGGTCAGCATTTTTAGAATACAAATGAAAGAGGGCTCTATTGYTAAGTTTATTGTGAGAATATTGCAAGTGCAAAATCCAACACYTTAAAGCTCATATCAGATGAAATAGTTTAATTTTTTTTAATGGGTCTTGGTTACTGCATAGCTTGAAATTGTTGCTCCTTGCTCAACCACTTTCCTATAGGRTTCTGTGATTTTAGTATAATTTTCTGTGCTTCAGATTCTTAATTACTACCACCATTCTATGTTGAAACACTTTTCAAGCATCTAGTAATTGATAACAGTAACTTGTCTATAGGCACATACATTTGCCTTATGACTTTTGGGGAAAAAAAGAAAGCGTTATGGTAATTGCTAGGAAGGAAAAATATCTAACTTTTTAAATACTTTTTTAGCCTGCTCATTTTTTAAGGAGATTTGGGGGAGGGGAGGACATCAAAGTCTTATGAAAAACTGAGGTTCAGGTTTGCAGCAAGTATGTGTTCAATATGGTGACTTCCCAAAGTAAAATAAACAGTGCATGGATCAACAGTGTAGACCTAGGTCTTCCTTTCTTCAGGCAGTACTCTCACTGGTAAGCCACAAACGCCTGATTTCTCTTTTCTGTTTCTGTTTTATGTGTGAATAATGAATTAATTATATAATTATATAATACCAGACAAAATTCTGATGAATTTGTTTTGTTTTCGTATACAATGATTATTTTTGTAACTCTTGACACATGTGGTTTAATTCCTGCAAGGTGGTGAAACCTATCCCTGTGAAAGGAGATGGACCTGAAATGAACAAATTGTCTCTAGAATCTCAGGCTGACGGACAAAACATGGCTTCTTCACCTACTCAGAAAGGAAGACGTAGTCCTTCTCCTAGTAGCTCCTCTTCGTCGTCGTCTAGGACTGTTAAATCTGAATCACCAGGTGTCAGAAGAAAAAGGATATCTCCAGTGCCTGTAAGTTGCAAACTATGATATGATTATAAATTTGACTATATTCTATGATACTTTGCCTAAAAAAGATGGAATATTGATCTTTAATACTTCTAGGGAGGATAGGATGCCTATGTAAAGGGGTTGTCACATGATATCGCTTAATACCACTTAGGAGAACAAAGTCTGCACAGCGTATCTCATGTTACATTTTTCTCATATGCATGGAATTTTATCATTCTGCCCCCCCCCCYTTTTTTTTTAATTCAGTCATTCTCTTGAGGTTTTTTGTAGGAAATAAATGAAAAAAATTAGATACTCAGTCTTGGAGATACCTATGTTCTGTTAGTTTGATTGCACAAAGAGGTGCCAGGAGTTTGCTTTCTTCTTTAGTTTTGAATGTCAGTTCTCTAGGGAGGTGTGTTTCTTAGGGGATAGGCTTGTTGATGCTGGACTAAGACTCCTGAATAAAGGAGTTACCAGTATGCTGTTTGTCACTCTCTGTTCCAGGCTGCTCTTTATGTACATGTTAGGGAAGTTTTAGGTATATGCATCATTAGAATTTTTTTAAAATCTGTACCATTGCATTCAAAAAGATCGACTGGAATATTTTTAGCTATAATAACTGACTTCATTAGAGAATATCAAGAATGGGGTATTTGAGCAATAGTTTATTGTTCATCCACAATTAAGCTTCAGYTAAGCATCTACAACTTCACAGCGTGATAGGAGTAAAAATAGAATTTAATTGCTTTTGCTGTCCCATTGCTCCAGACTAGGTTTCCAGAATCGAATAAAGCATTCTATTGCTCTTTCACTGAACTGGGAATAAATTAGAAGTTACAGCTCATAGTGCAGTTCTTTCCTCATAAGAGAAATATAAACTTAAAGGAAAACCCCACCAAACCATCTAATTTTTGCCTTTGCTCAGTTGATGTTCTTTTTTTTTATATTAACTTTTCATGCGAAAAAGTGAAGTCTGTCTTCTAATTAGTGATGGACAATGAGTCAATTACAACTTTGTGTCATAATTTAAAAATCAAAATGGATGTCAGTCAAAGCAGAAGATTTGAAATTGGACAGTCATTAACTCATGTTAGAAGTGGAAGACATTTAAATGAAGAAAATCATAATAAAAGGGTTGATTTATTTGGTGGTGGTGATTCGTTTCCCATAATCAAAAATAGCATCTTGAGCTGAAGATTGTTTTCATTATAAAAAGGAAGGGAAGATGCATCCTTTTTCCTTCTCTTTGGAATTTCTTACACTGTTGTTCATTGGCCATTATGTCCTCTATTATTAAACTCAAAAATAAGMGTATAATGCTAATATATTTCACAAATAAAGAAATCCTATTGTATAATAACTTCCTGTGTTGCTAGTTAGAAGTCTATTGACTATCCTCTGGTTGAATTGTACCTGTTAATTTGGTAACACAGTAAGGCTACCAATGAAGAATTGAAAATAGAAGCAATTTAAGAGGCTCCTTTCCTGTCTTAATGTCAACCAGCTTATTACAAAACTTCAGTTTCCCTTCTATGCACTAGTTCTGGGCATGGAAGAAAGTTCTTTTAAATTCACATAATCTCAGCAGGTTGTAGTTTCCTCAAGTTTTGGAGACTCTCTCATTCTTTGTCAGTAAGAATGAAATGCATAGCTAAACTCACTGTCTGATGGAACCGCTTTTGTAGTTTCAGAGTGGACGAATAACACCACCTCGAAGAGCTCCATCTCCAGATGGCTTCTCTCCATACAGCCCTGAGGAAACAAATCGCCGTGTCAACAAAGTTATGAGAGCCAGGCTGTACCTGCTGCAGCAGATAGGACCCAACTCATTCTTAATTGGAGGAGACAGCCCTGATAATAAATACAGAGTGTTTATTGGGCCTCAGGTAGAACATGTTTTTGTTGTATGCAGTTTTTACAGTTTTTAGTAATTTATRGCTAGTCTTGAAAAATCTGTACAAAACCAGAGCAGATGAAATGAGTCACAAACACATTTAACTGTTGTGTAAAGCAACACTTAGAATATGTCATGTATGCACGTGCAATGTAATTACTAGGTTGTATTTTTGTCAAATATGCAGCAAGTATTAGATTTATTTAGAGTACTTCTTAAATAGACTTTAATAGGGAAGTCGTTTAGCTTATTCTGTATACTTCTCAATCTTACCTATGGATCCCAATTATATACATGAAGTATTTTGACTGAAATTTGGACACTTCACTTTTCTAGTTTATCACTCTAAAATGTCTTTTATTTGCTATATTCATGGCATATATATAATTTAAAAAAAAACAAAAGTCAGTTGCTTTAAAGGTGTGATAATGTCGTTAATAACCATAATGAGGTCCAAATAGACTTTTCCAGTACTACTATGACTGCCTTTGGGAACACCTAAGTTTTTGCATAAATAGAAGCATCTTCTTTAAACTTGATTGCCATCACGTTACAGACGTCTGATTACATGTATAAATTCCTTTCAGTATAAATAGCAGCAATAGCTTCTAGTTAACTGTCATCTGTTTCTTGTACATATTTCAGAATGATGTTTTGAAAATTCACATTTTCACGCAAGTTATTTTTTGTTGAATATATAAAATATTATTGTACACTAACTACTTTCTCTCTTTTTTTAAAAAAAGCAGTTGGTCTTGTGCACTTGTCTGTTATGCCCTTAAATGTGTAATCAACAAGACAAATGGCCAACATACTAATGTATGACACTTCTCTTTGCAGACCTGTAGCTGTGGACGTGGAACGTTTTGTATTCATCTGCTGTTTGTTATGCTACGAGTATTCCAACTAGAGCCATCAGACCCAATGCTGTGGAGAAAGACACTGAAGAATTTTGAGGTAATACATGTCTAATAGATTTAATAGTAGATCTAAAATAACATCCAGGTAAAAATCTTTAGGATATTATTTTAAAATTGCTGAACACTTTACTGCATTTCAAAGTAACAAGCATGCRTGTTTTTAATTACATTTTTAATGCAGTTTCAAGAGCTCTGTAAACAGAAAAAAAAAATCTGCAAATAAAAGGAATAAATGAAAGAATTATTAGAGAGCTTTAGTGAATGAATACAGATTCTGGGTTTTCATCTCAAATTTTTATATCTGTCTGATAGTTGAAAGGTAAACAGAATAAGTGTGTTGAAGTATTTGTGTATRCTTAAAGCTATTAATTTTTAGTAAGTAAATAGCTTTTTGTTTTAAAAAATGTTTCTTGCAGTCTATTAGTAAGGCTTCTGAAACTCCTGCTACTGCTGTTGCAACTGATGTATTGTTGTGAAGGTGAATAGAAGCTATTCATAGCATAAATACGACTGTTGCTATCTTTTTCTGATGTCAGGTTGAGAGTTTGTTCCAGAAATATCACAGTAGGCGTAGCTCGAGGATCAAAGCTCCATCTCGTAACACCATCCAGAAGTTTGTCTCACGCATGTCCAATTCTCATACATTGTCATCATCTAGTACTTCTACATCTAGTTCAGAAAACAGGTTAGTATTTTTTCTAAAGGAATTAAAAATTTTATTCTGCGGTTTTTCCTAATTATAGAAGTTTAGAGTCACCTACATTATTCTTTTTGTTTCAAAGCTGCTTTCATTTCAAGTCACATTAAATCTTTGTATTTGCAAACAATCAAGAGTCAAGCATACATTAATATGTCCTGGTACCAAGTGGGCATACTCAATTTATACCTTATGTTTGAAAAAAAATCTAAGGAAAGTTGTAAAAAAATTTTGGACACTTCATGGAATTGGGARATAAAATTTTTGAATGTAAGCAATCGTCTTCAAACATGGAACATAGATTAACTTTGGAAACCTGTGTATTTGTGTGCATTTGTTCAAATACAGCATGCATGCAAATGTTAACAAATGAAGAAATAAGATTTCATTTTTTTTTTCCTCTTGTCCTAATAACTTTTGAAAGCAAGCTCTACTACTTTGGAGAAATGTTTATGTGCCTGTGACAATATACTGAAAAGTTTCCAGGTAAACATACTCTGTGTGTGTGTTTAATATATATATTTTTTTAATTTTAAAAGTATTCACTTTTCATGTAGAATGAATGATTAAATTATTTTAAGGACGTTATTAAACTATCATGATTTTTATAATTTATCATATTAGAAGATGCCTTATTTTTCAGTTTTAACTGATGTTTGATTTTTTTTTTTTAATGGACTTTTCCTAACTTTTACTACTTGAGTGCTTTTGCTTGTGTTCTTTTCCCTGATTTTTGCAAATATTTTAGTCAGTTTCTTAAATAAGTGTTTTCTGCATTAATTTGTTAGTGGGATGAGTGAACCAGCCATACAGGGGCCTACCTATAGAAGACAACCAAAACAGAGGCTTTCATTAGTGAAAGTGAAACCTAATTGTGCGWTACTTTGACAACAGCCATATAGCTAGATCAGTACATTTAGACAGGTTTGCAATTCTGATATCCAGATTGTGACCTTAATTTCCCATTGTCCTGCACTTATTTTTCCAAATGTYGAGTTATGTCACTGTAAATAAATGATAGAAACCAACTGACTGAATAAAAAATGTACTCTGGAATTACTGGCAGGCCAATTCCTTCTATTTAGATATCTTGTCCAGGAAGATTTTTTGCATAGGAATAGCTTAATTGGGTTATGGATTTCTAATCCATAGTTAGTTCTAATTTTTGGCAGGAGAAAAGGTTTTTCAGTTTGCTAGTACAACTGATGATTAGTTCATAGCATTATTGGTTCAATGAGATAGATTGCCATTCTGTGTTAGTCTAATTTTGATGATATAAATATTTGAGAATACTGAGTATTGGTTTCACTTGAGATAAGCTTAGTCAGTTCTGATAATTACTGTGACTTGCAGTTATTTTTGGTTTGCTACTAATTCTTCAAAAATAAAATAAAATAAAATTAATACTTGTGTTTTTTGTGCTGTGGAACTGAATTTTGCCCTGTAAGCTTATTTCTGTGGATTTTTCAAGGAAAAAACTACCATTTCAAAATGCAGGAAGTACATTGTGTCTATACAGCCACTGCTACGTACATATACTTTTATTTTAAAAATTGCTGTTGCTAAACAAATACATGGTTCTTGCAAGTTTGTAAGTTTTGAATATTTCTTTTCTGATGAAATAATCTGGTTATATCTATTTATTTTACCTTAATTATTTAGTAGAGGTAAATAAAATGGAAACAATCTAAGACTCAGAGTTGGGTGTTTTAACCTACCTGGGATATGTAGATGTTTTTGTTGTGTATGAATCTGTTTTGTCCATTTCTGTGTATGGCAGAAAACTTAGGGTGACTGTTACTTCTGTTAATATTTTTAATTTCACACCTTCATAAAGTAAAATCTAGTGTTCTGTGGTGAGTTGAAGACTAACTTGTGAGCTGATGCCCTGAAAGGAGTATGATGAGAAAAAGTATGTAGTCTTCAAAATCTAAACTTAACTTTTCAAAACCAACTTATAAGCAAAAGTTTGTTTGTTTAAAGAAGCCTTAAGGAGAAAAATGCAAGTGCCTAAGGCTAGGCCTTTCAATCCTTAATTGGTATCTGACCTAGTTTGAAGAAATGTTGTGCATTTTATGACTTTCCTTTTCATTTCAACAATGTATTGTCTGTACTCTGTGCTTCTAAAAATCTAGTTACTTATTCAGAAGATTTGAGAGATGGTTTTTAAGCAGCATATCGCCATTCAGAGGTGATTGTTTCAAACTGGAGGCTGATCTTTTTCATTGTTAAAGCCTTTTCTGAATTCTGATATACCATTTTTACAATTGCAAATATCTGTTTTTATAGTATGAAGGATGAAGAAGAACAGATGTGCCCCATTTGTTTGTTAGGGATGCTGGATGAAGAGAGCCTGACTGTATGTGAAGATGGCTGCAGGAACAAGTTACACCACCATTGCATGTCAATATGTATGTTGTCATCTTTGTCTCCATTCTGATAATTGTATACACTCAAAARTACTAAATCTTAGTGATTTGTTTAAAGACAAATTGTTCTTAAATGGAGCRTAGAGCTCTTAGACTCTGGAATCATTTAGGTAGTTCATATCATTGATAGTTCTTGGTTTATCAGTTATTAACAAATCAAACGTGTAATAGGGTACTCTGAAGAAAAAATTTAGCTGCAGGGCTAGTGGTTTGGACCTGTGCTACCTGAAAGAGAAGATTAAGTCCAACTAGAGCAAGGTTAGGAACAGATTTTTACCCCTCTGTGACCTCTCATTAAAAGACATGAAAGCCATCCAATTACGTAATTGATTATGGAGTATGTTTACATGCTACATTACATGAATAGTTACACAGTTTTCTTTAACAAATAAAAGTCCATTATATTWTAATTCTTTTGCCAAGATCCTGCTTATGTTTGAGGTATAAAAAGAACTACATTATTCCAGTTAATAACAATTTTTAATTCAAAACTGAAACTGAAAGGYTTCTTCATTCTGCACGTTCTTGTAAGACTGGCTGCTCTAGATGGCTCAATTCAGATGAGTGTTTTTTCTGAAATTGATGTTTTTCAATAAATTTGCAAATAGTAACACCATCTTCTGACTTGATATACTGTAAACCTAAAATACCTGTTTTCTTGTTGCTGTATTTCAGGGGCAGAAGAATGCAGAAGAAACAGGGAACCACTTATATGCCCTCTTTGTAGATCTAAATGGAGATCGCACGACTTCTATAGGTAAGTGCTTAGTTTTACTGAGTGTAGCAAGTTGTTCACTTCTGGACGTTTAGCTGACATTCCTAAATACTCTGAAGTATTTACTTCAGCAATTTTTTTTTTTAATTCACGTTCTTTGTTGTTACTTTAATAGTCATGAATTGCCAAGCCCTGTGGATTCTTCTTCTGTTCTTCGTGTGGTTCAGCAGCAAACTCAACAGCAATCTATGGTGGGATCACAAAGAAGAACCCAAGACAGTAATTTTAACCTTACTCATTATGGGGTCCAGCAGATCCCTTCTGCCTATAAAGATTTAGCTGAGCCATGGATTCAGGTAATTTTACYTTGTAAAAGGAGTTTCAAATGTAAAACCTGGTTTTGAATGTTTTTCTTTGGTTTTTGTCACTTTTGGAATTACAAGGCAATCCCTACRGCTCTGAATTAAAAACTATACGCACCTTCAGGAGAAGCTGTGATCGTTGTGCCTACTGGCTTGCARTGAAACACACTGAAAATCATTATGCCTTCCTGCTACTGCTTTTGGTCATTAGAGGAGCTTTCTTCTGGAACAGTTTGGGATAAGAATTCTGTTTTGTTTTACAATTAGTTTTGCTTCACTTCAATCAAAAACTACAAACCACCCATGGGARCTTGAGCTGAGTGTCTTTTGGTATTAATAGTAATTCTACTTACACTAATTCCCTCTGAAGAGGGTTACTAAAGTGTGGTGTTAACCAGTTCCACCTGGTGAAACAAAGAATATTATAACAGGGTGGTCTTTTGTCTTTGCTCAGACATGAAAATAAGCTTGAAGTAGAGCCATGACAGACTTCTAATGTATGAATGTTTAATTCTGACAGCATTCAAGAGTRCCTGTAACTGAATCGCATCATATTTCCATACCTAATGAACGCCTGTACAGCCCTTCCTCCTCTCCCCTCCTCCTCTTCCCTTCTGTAAGGCAGACTGTTTGGAGGACTGATGCATGCTCATCTAGAATGCTTCATTTCCATCCAAGATTTATTTTTTAAAGACCGTGTATCTACTGTCATATTTTTGCTGTCAGACTTCATAAGATTTTTTTTTTTCACCGCTTGAAACATTTATTTGTTTTAGTTGCTTTTAAATACTGGAGTTGCTGTGTTGTTCAGTTTAACTCTTGTAATCTTACTTTTTCTCTCTGCAGGTATTCGGAATGGAGTTGGTTGGCTGCTTGTTTTCTCGAAACTGGAATATACGAGAGATGGCACTTAGACGTCTCTCACATGACGTTAGTGGTGCTCTATTACTGGCTAATGGTGAAAGCACTGGAAATTCTGGAAGCAGCAATGGGAACAACACAAGTGCTGGAGCTCTGGGAGCAGCTAGTGGGTCAACTCAGACCAGTATCTCAGGAGATGTTGTAGTAGAATCCTGCTGCAGTGTGCTGTCCATGGTCTGTGCTGACCCTGTCTACAAAGTGTATGTTGCTGCTTTAGTAAGTAGTTGCTTATTCATTGTATTTTAGTAATTTCCAAGAGACTTGGTTTTTGAAGGGAAGGGAAAACGAGCAGACATGAAGACAAGAATCCTAGCAATTGTTTTTCAGCARCACTGAATGGCTCTTAACTTCTAACCATCATCTGAAAGAGATGAATAAAATCCTCAGAAAGATCAAATTGGCATGACTATACTGACCAAATATAAGAAAATGCTTACTGTAGTGCTTAGTATTAACAGTACTTGTATGACCAGATTCTTAGCAATCTCAAAGAGTAATTCTACAACTGAATATATAGTGYGCTATTTATCCTTTGAACATATCGCTGGTATTTTTTTAATGCAACTTACATGAATCCATTTCCAACGTTTAAAAATTGTTGGCATAGCTTACATACATACCATTTTTCTCCTTTCTCTTAGAAAACCTTAAGAGCCATGCTGGTATATACTCCTTGTCATACTTTGGCAGAGAGGACAAAACTACAGCGACTTCTCAAGCCAGTTGTAGAGACAATATTAGTTAAATGTGCAGATGCCAACAGGTATGGTGACTCATTAACTTCAAATCCATTTTAGATTGTTGTTGAAGTTTCTTGAAACATCATTTGCCGCTGTTTTATGTGGAACTAAGAAACCAAGTAGTGGTAATAAAATAAAACATACGGGTCATGACTATATATCATGCTGTTTTWACTAAAGCGTAGCTGCCAACCAGCTTTTGTCTTGAAGACCACTAATTTCTATTATTTTGAAGGCACTTGAATGTTTTATTTTTTCTTCCCCCAGCACTTGTGGATCTTAAATCATGTCCTCCTTTCATAAGTCTTTTCCTTACTTTTTTTAAAAAAGTGTCATCATCAACCATCCCTTCCACCTCAGCTTTAGAAAGTACTTGTCATCAAATTATAGATTTAAAATATTTGTACGCATTTCTCATTGCAATGAAAGCTGTTGTACTTCTGTTTGTTTAAGGCTTAACATAATGCTGTGTAATAAAAAGCAGAGTGTTTTGCTAAAAGATGGCTGTTCTGAGAGAATATCCTTGGCAATTCTGACTTACGTAGCACCTTGTCTTCCTGTCCCAGGCCACCCTGTTTGCTCTGCCATTTGTGCATCTTTCTAGAGACGCACTACTCTGTTTTTTTTTTCTCCCTTCTCCCACCCCTCTSTAGGAATAGAATGACTAAAATTAAAAGAATAAGTGAAATAGATCTATACTTCGATTTTTAAGTGGTGTAGRATTCCAGAATTTGAGCTGCTTTGTGCAAGAAAATGAGCTGCTAACAAGTAGTTGAATTTCTGTTAATAAAGAGATTATTCCTTGAAAGTCTCAAAGGGTTTGGGAAATGTGGATGTAGTGACTTAAGCAAGAAACAGACTTCTATTTCTTTTTCATTTATTTATTTATTAGTGATAGACACTTAAGCTTCTGTAAGTGTCCTGTAAAAATATGATAATGATCAATAGCTTACAGGATTATATAAGCGCATTGGCATAAACTRGTGTGAAACCAATTTCCAAGCAGAGTTCCAACCTATTGCTAATGATTATTGAAATGTGATGATTAGAATGATTGTCCTGAGACATCTGCTAAGAATTACTTTTGGTTTTAATTTCTCATAGTCGGACAAGTCAACTTTCAGTCTCAACGTTACTGGAGATGTGTAAAGGTCAAGCAGGAGAGCTGGCAGTTGGGAGAGAAATACTCAAATCTGGTAATAATAGCTCTTCATATRTAAATGAATTTTAAGTACAGGCAAATGTACTAAAGTGTCTAAAATTTAATACAACRTTTATCAGAAATCAAAATGCCACAGAACAATGTTGCTCTTGGGAGTTTGGTAGGAGGTGAGAGTGGGAAGGGGGAATTAATTTGGACATGCATGTATTTCTATACAATATAGTTCTGATTTTCATGGAATTTAGATTAAATAAAAAATAAATTTATTTATTTGTTGTATTTATAATCACTTTTTTTTTTTAATAGGGTCCATCGGTATTGGTGGTGTTGATTATGTGCTAAACTGTATTCTTGGAACCCAAACTGAATCTAGCAACTGGCAAGCACTACTGGGGAGACTTTGTCTGATAGACAGACTACTGTTGGAATTCCCTGGTGAATTTTATCCCCACATTGTCTGTGGGGATGTTTTACAGGCTGATACTGTAGTAGACAGGTACCTGCTTACACTGTTTGACTTACCTTTGCAGTTARGTTTTTGGTAATTTCTTCAGAAACACTTTTGGCCATTTTAAGTCTGAGAAGTAGGCCTACTTTTGCATATAAAAAAATTACTACTTATTTAGAGTAAATGGTTACCATTTTAAACTTCTGACCTGTTAAACAATTCTGAAACACCAGTGCAGCAATAAGTCTCCTTGCTATTGCAGATCTGACAGCCAGGTACACTTTCTTGAGATATCTTTCTTCACACTAGTTAACCAGAGCATGTCAGTGTATATGACTTTATTTATTTATTTATTTATTTTCTTTTAACTTGCAGGTATAAGAAGCTTCTCTCTCTTTTGAATTTTGCCTTGCAGTCGATTGACAATTCACACTCGATGGTTGGTAAACTATCCCGGAGAGTATTTTTGAGTGCAGCAAGAATGGTTGCAAGAGTACCCCATGTTTTTGTAAAACTGTTAGAAATGCTGAGTGTGACAAGCTCTACTCATTATGCAAGAATGCGTCGACGTCTGCTGGCAATAGCAGATGAAATGGAAATTGCAGAAGCCATACAGCTAGGCATGGAAGAAATGCATTCTGGGGAACGTCGACATGATGACTTTTTGCAGTTGCCTGTACCAGATAACTCTCCAGAAGCTACAGAAAATAATACTCCTAACAATACTGTCCAGTTATCAGGGAAAAGTGGAAAAGGTTTAGGTGACAAAAAACTATGTGCCAGTCCAGAGGACGTTTCTGAGACACTGGCTGGCCTTGCTGTGGGACTTCCTGTTTCATCAGTAACCACTGAGCAACCAAAGCCAGCCATTCAAACAAAAGGAAAGCCCCACAGTCAGTGTTTGAACTCTTCTCCCTCGTCCAGTCATTCCCAATCACTGTTCCCAATGCTTCAGTCTCCTTCAAACCCATCTGTACCAGCTGGCACTGTAACAGATGTCTCTAAACTCAGACCTCAGGGATTCATTCCCTGCAAAATCCCTTCAGCTTCTCCTCAAACACAGCGGAAGCTTTCTCTCCAGTTTCAAAGAAACTGTTCTGAAAGTAAAGAACCAGAGAAACTTTCTCCAGTTTTTACCCAGGCCAGGCCATTGCCATCCAGTCACATACACAGGCCAAAGCCATCTCGACCTACCCTGAGTGATGTGAACAAACAGGCAGAAACSTCAAAAAACAGTATGACACTTGACCTGAATGATATTTCACAATGTGATAGCAATAGTAGTAATAGCAGTGCGGTTATACCAAGTGAAGAGACAGTGTTCACACCAGTAGATGAGAAATGTCGACTGGATGTTAATGCAGAACTCAATTCCAGTATTGAGGATCTACTTGAGGCCTCCATGCCAACAAGTGATGGCACAGTTACATTCAAGTCTGAAGTTGCAGTGCTTTCTCCTGAACGGGCAGAAAATGATGATACTTACAAAGATGATGTAAATCATAATCAAAAATGCAAGGAGAAGATGGAAGCTGAAGAGGAGGAAGCTTTAGCTATTGCTATGGCAATGTCAGCATCTCAAGATGCCCTACCAATAGTACCCCAACTACAGGTTGAAAATGGGGAAGATATCATAATTATTCAGCAGGATGTAAGTATACTGGAAATTTAACRTACAGTCTTTGACTTTAAGTCTGAATTGAGGTTCACTAAATTTATAAAGCTGTACTGTTGTATTCTTAACATTATACAAATACAGAGACTCAGTACCTTCTCCTAGAAGTTGGAATGTATGTATGAAGTATTTCAGTATACTGAGCCTGCCAGTTCAGGGCACTGATAGAATCCATCCATGGCTATAGTTAAAAAGTTTAGATGAGGTATTTAGAAGAGAGGCATCATGTCAAGTACCAGCCTTTCAAATGGCAAAGAATAAACGCAAGATTAGAAGGAGGATACAAAAAAATGCTGAAGATGATGGAGGATTTTAAGTATGGAGGCACAGGAAATGAGATTGATGCTTTTAAGCAGGAATAAAAATGTACTGAGTTGTAATGCTGATTTACTTTTGAAGGCAATCATACAAAACCAAATTATATCTGGAAGAAAAGGTGGACAGTACTAGAGATGCCAGCACATCTTGAGAGAGAAGCTATGAGATACTTTGGAAGTCAGAAGAAAGATCTACTTGTTAGCAAATAGACAAAAGCACAAATGATAAGAACAGAGAGACAGGAGTAGGGTTTTCTGTTTGTTTTGGGTTACTTTTTTAAGTTTACAGAATGGTTGGTATATCTACTCAGAGCAGAGGTGGGGGCAGCAAGACAAGAGTTGGAAGCTTGTGAGGCTGTGAGCGTAGGAAAGGTAAAGTTACTAGAGGAGGAAACGGGGGAGAAAATATATGCTGTTTTTTTATGAGGTAGCAATATGTGAAGCATGAAATGCCAGAATGTTTTATACTTCTGCTTGCCTTTCACCTTCAGTTAGTAAGTTAGGGGAGGCACTCTCAAGTACAGCGAGAATATGTGGATTATAGACTGGTGTTCTGATCTCAACTGAAACATGTATAACTTGCAGTACAARTAACTAAGGGAGAAGAGAAGCATATCAACTTAAATATTCTGTATCCTTCTAGAATGTTTAAATTTCAAATGTATACTAGTAAACATGGAATTGATWTAGAATTTAATTTCCAGACACCAGAAACTCTGCCTGGACATACCAAAGCAAAGCACCATTACAGAGAAGATGCAGAATGGCTTAAAGGGCAGCAAATAGGCCTTGGYGCTTTTTCTTCCTGTTACCAAGCTCAAGATGTAGGGACAGGGACATTAATGGCTGTAAAACAGGTAAATACTTCACTTTCTTGAATATATTCTGTTGTCGCTAAATATTTCTTTAGATTATTGAATATAAAAGCTTTCTGGTTTCATAAACTGTTCCCTGCTTCCTCTGCTTCCTATTCGGTGTGTCATGTAATATAAATTATATGCACAGTATTAAAACAATATTTTCAGTTTCTTTCACTTCCCTTTAAAGTGAAAAATACTGTGCTTTTTATATAGCCCTTTCATATATTTTTCAAAGGCATTTTTGCTTTTATCAWGGTCACAAATCAGTGACAGTTAATGAGAACTTAATCTCTTTATTCCAAATGTATCCCCTTTGCTGGTTAATATTAAAATATTTTCTCTCATTTATTTGTGAAGCTTTTATCTTAAAATTTTTAAGTGGAAAGTATAGTTTAATGCTTATTTTCTCTGATCCTACACCCAGCTTCATAAGGCAAGTATTTTTAACTTTTAAATGCTTAAATATGAATATATGAGTGGGAAAAAGAGATCCAAATATACATGCTTAATGCAGAGTTTTGTAAGATTCTAAATCTGAGTAAATATTTTAGGTACAAAGTGACCTAGGTCTGAAGTTTCAAATCATTTAATTAAGGACAGAATGTCTGTTATCAGGTACTTTTCCTCTGAAACTCTCTTGCTTGTGAAAGAGTATGACTCTGTGTGGTCCTTGAGGTGCTTGCTGGAGAAAGAGGTGATTGAAGCCCAGGGGAAATTCTGTACTACTATTTTGGATGTAGTAGGAATCAGAGCTGGAGTTGGTTCCAAGTTCATCTCTGGACTTCTGATCTGCTTTTGTATCCCAGCTTTTATGGGATAATAAGTTTAGCCATAATGCAAAAGTGTCATTAAAATGATAAGAAGTTTGCAAATAGCATCACTGTCATAACCCAGTTTCAGGCGTCATCTTTTCCTTGTGCTTCAACATCAGAAAAACACTTTCCTAGTTTAAGCAAAAGAGGGAGATTTTCCCGCTCCACACTTGAAAAGATTCTGTTGGAGGTTACTCTTACAATTGCATGACTGTCTAAAGTGGAGATATATTCTCAGCTGAAGAGCCTTGACAGTAAAAACATTTGCAAGTTCCAGATAGTGAACAGGGGCAGGACAACATCTGTTCTCATTACTGTACAGAAGCAGGGGTTGGTTTTAGGACTCAGTCTGATAATTATGAAAGGTAAATCTGGATACAATATTTTTGAAACAGGTGACATATGTCCGAAACACATCCTCTGAGCAAGAAGAGGTAGTTGAAGCACTGAGAGAAGAGATAAGGATGATGAGTCATCTAAACCATCCTAACATTATTCGAATGTTGGGTGCTACATGCGAGAAGAGCAACTATAATCTCTTTATTGAATGGATGGCAGGTAAGCAACATTAAATTCTAAAGAAAATGAAAGCATAAGTTGAATCTTCAGCTGTGTAGTTTCACACTACCAACTATTCCATGTATCACTTCTGTTTGCAAATTTGTAAGCATCTTCATTGCTGTTGATAATCAGCTTAGACTGTTAGTTTACAAAACATTTTATTGCTTTTAAGTGGTCAGAAGTATTCCTAAAAGCAATTTTTTTGATCTAGACTTTTCTGTGCTTATTCTGTCATACCATTAAAATATTTGGAAACTTTGAGTAAAAATTCTACTACTTGCCTGAATTTGTGAATCTAAAAGAGTAGAGAGGGAGGCTTAAGAGGCAGGTTTAGCTCAGTTGGTTAGAGTGTGGTGCTGCTAATGCCAAGGTCGTGGGTTCAATCCCCGTACAGGGCTACGCTGAGGGTTGGACTAGATGATCTCCAGAGGTCCCTTCCAACCTTACCATTCTGTGATTCAGTCTGATATATTTTAAGCTGTATCATTTTCATTATAGCTGCATAATCTTAAATGATTGTTAAAAATAATTTAGCTTGAAAGTTTGTAATGCCTGTCAGTTGTGTTTTCTCACAAAAATTTTCATTAAAAAATGTGTGAAAAGCATGCAAAGGCGTTTGAGAACTTAGTCATCTTTTTATAATAATTAGTAGGTTTCAGGAAGCACATGTTAAAATCTTAGCTTAACTCTGTTAAGTGGTAATTTAATAATAAATAGTGAGATGTTTTAATTATTGTATAGAGCAGGAGACAAGAAAATTCATATACCTTAAGAYTGAGCTTTATTAACTTTATGAATGACATATGTTGTGAGATTGTGTTGCCTAGTCTATCAAGGGACAAATTTAGTATTTTATACATCTTTATTTTCTACAAAAAAGCAATGCACCTTTACACACATTTTTTGGCAGAAACCACTTAGTAATATAAGAGTGCTAGCCAGCAAACCCAAGTATGTGTTGTTGTAAACAGTGGTGCAGAAAATACTTTCTTGAAACTCAAGCTGACTTTAAAAAATAAACATTTATAAAATATGATTTTTCTGAAATAGTATTATTTAATCAGGATTGTCCTTACTTCATTTGAGCCCAGGTTATATTAGAGTACTTTAAGAAGCACAGTGCCACTCCAAAAACTTGACAAATCTATATACCAGCTCTCGCAAAGAAAGAGGAAGATGTTGCTTTTCCTAGTTTGTATACTAGACAGCTATATATTGATACTTAAATGGTAGCAAAAGCAAATAAAGATCCTAAGAGGAAACATGCACTGCACTCTGCACATATATGTACATAGTTCTAGAGARACGTATTTTTCTACTGCTTGAAAAACTTAATGCATGATCTGGATAAATACCTGGGGGAAGAGGGGGAAGAGAAGGTTCTAATCAACAGCAATACCTGGTACACTAGTATATTGGTGTGTATTTACATGTGCATGTGTGTGCGCTTGCACACACACACACGCGTGTGTGTGTGTATATATATTTGAGGAAAGATGAAATTAGTAGGAAGCATGAAGAGATGTGGTTTTAAAACTTATGCTTTCTCAGTAGAAAGCAATGAAGTAATTAAGTATTTTGCTCTTTGCCTATGGAACTCTTCACATATTTATGAGAGTGGCTAAGAAAGCTAGTTGTCAATTGAGAATACCAATACTGAGCTCCAATTTTAGGAAGCATTGCTGCATTCTACCAATMTCCAGTATAAATGTTGATTAAACTGTATCACTTTTATCTTTTAGGAGGCTCAGTTGCTCATTTATTGAGCAAATATGGAGCCTTCAAAGAATCAGTAATTATTAATTATACGGAACAACTGTTACGTGGCCTTTCTTACCTCCATGAGAATCAGATAATCCACAGAGATGTTAAAGGTAAAAAATGAGATGATGCAATGACGTTCAGTACTAGTAAATCACTTCTTCATCTCTCTTTTTCGACCCTTCCTCAATGGGAGCAAATCATAAGAGAAATCATAAAGAAAAAAAAAAAAGTATTTATAATATATATTTAACAAGTAGTATTCACAGAGCACTATGTATTTTCCTGTTTAAGACCTATTGCTTGTCTTGAATACCATTTCAAGAATTGAATTTTTGTTGGATTTGTCTCATGATCTTTAATCCACAGAAATTATCTTGGTATGTTATGAGCATTCTATTTGCTACCTGTGCCAAAGGTTTAGGAAAATTGGCTTTCTGGACTAGTTCAAATCAAATAACAAGTTACCATATTGTTTTAATAACTGAGTAGTCAGATTCRCATAAATATTTTACCCTGAAAAGACAGCAAAATCTGTGAACAAGACAAAATAAAGAGGTCAGGAAAGCTCTCTATGCCTCTAATTCCTTTTTAAGAGAACTCAGAAGACTACCTATGGATCAAATAAAAAGTTTAAATTTCATAGGGARCAGCAGGCAGTGAAAACCTCCAGGGTTTTAGATTGCTATTTTCTTTCTTTCTCCCAGTTCCAGGCATCATTCCAGAATCCCATCTTTGCCCTACTTTTAAAATTTGATTACTTCTCTAAATCTCTCAAATGGCCTCAAGCTGTGAGCAGTATCATTCAGGCATAACAGAAAAGAAGCGTATTATTAGACTTTGTCCCTGATTTCTAGATTTCCTTGCTACTGAGGGTGGGGAATATCAAACTATTAACAATTTTGAAATGGAGGGAGGGAGGTTGTCTGTTCATTCTTTCACCTTCGATAGAAATCAAACTAGCAGATTTTTTTATTATGCTGTTGACAGGTGCCAATTTGCTAATTGACAGCACAGGTCATAGATTAAGAATTGCTGATTTTGGAGCTGCAGCCAGGCTGGCATCAAAAGGAACTGGTGCTGGGGAGTTTCAGGGACAGTTGTTGGGAACTATTGCGTTTATGGCACCGGAGGTAAGAAACTAGTTTTGGAAGTTGCATCAAAAAGTTTGTTTGAAGTCTACACTAAGAGGAAATTATTGTAAAAGTTTCAAATGTATTTTAAATGTACTTATCCTGAAGAATGGGAATGGTACAAACATGGCATTAAGGACACTTCTATTTCTTGCTMCCCATGTTGTTCTAAGTAGCTTATTGTGAGATACATCTTGAGTACTGTTAGTAAAGCACAAGTGACAGTTTGATCAAAAGCTAACAATTGCAAGATACTTTCTTTTGTCCCTTGATCTGCCCCTTTTATTTCCTACTTCTCTGCTTTACAGTAAAGAGATATAAATTTTACCTGTATTTATGTCACTAGTCATGCTGTTAACCCAAAATGTTAATTGAAATGCACTTGATTKTACATGCAGTAGTTAAATACTGAAAAATCGGAGTTGGAGACTTTGAAGTGGTTAACCTGTGCTTTKACTTGTCTATCTGTTCAGGTTCTGAGAGGTCAGCAATATGGTAGGAGCTGTGATGTGTGGAGTGTTGGCTGTGTTGTTATAGAAATGGCTTGTGCTAAACCTCCTTGGAACGCAGAGAAACACTCCAATCATCTTGCCCTGATATTTAAGGTGAAGTACTTTGTTGCTTTTATTCTTAATTTCATATATTAGTCTTAATTTCATGTACAGTAATGTAAATTTCAGAAAGTTTTGTAAGCAGAGATTGTTACAATTGCCCTGTCGTTATACTGGAGCTGTTAGTACAAAAATCAGTACTGATAACAAACATAATCGTATTTGCTTGTTTAAAAAAATAGCAGCCAACAATAATTTCCAGAAAAGGCTTTCTAAGATATGAATACATAATGTAACAGGAAAAAAAATAGATGGGAATGAAATTGATCCTGACTCTGAGCAATCCTATAAAATAGAGGAGCGTAAAAGAAATGATATGTTGTTTCTGATTGCCATTTATATATGTATTTGTATTTCCTAATGGGGAATGGCCTTTGAAACTGATACTTAGCATTCAGATTTTGCTCTAAGAGGTTTATCATTACGATATGCCACATATAATAATATTGTATTTTCACTTGTTTTTGGCATTTGTGTTTCTTACTAAAATCAATTAGATACATTTATTTTCAAAAATTTAGTTGAACAGCAGGCATGAATGAAGAAAATACTTCCACAAAACAGATACAGCACAGCATTATTCAGATGTTCTAATTCAGTACCAATCACTTGCGATAAGAGATTTAAATGTGTCTATTCTGTGTCTGAACATGTGTGAATCTGATGGTGTCAGYGTAGTATTCCCAAGAAAACATCATCTTTCTTTATTTGATGTAGAGAAAAACAAAATCAATTTAGAGAGTAAGCAGCTTCCATCTGAGAAAGATTACGCTTTGTAGTGGTAGCAGAAATAAAGTGAAGACAGTGAAAGAGAACAGCTTAACATACCGTAACATAATATGCCTTAGCTTAATATATCTCCATGCTTACTTGCATTATGCTGCTTAACACTGATGTCAATAGTAGACTAAAGAATAACCTGAAGGGTGGCATAATGGTATTTCTTGTGGTYGGCTCAGCAGATGTTTACAGCAGAATCTTGCTGCAGGAAGAAAACCTTGAGAAAAGTAGAAGGAGAGAGATGGAGACAATGAAAAGCAGGAGAAGAGCATACATTATTAAGAAAGGAGGCATAAAGGGAAYTTAAGACTTCAAAAGTAATTTTCTTAAAATGGAAAGCAATAATGTAATCTGCAGAGAAACTGTGGTAGGGAATACCRTACTTGAATAAAAGCTCATAGTATAATTGAGGTCAGCTGAAAACTATCAGCATTTTGAGGCTTATTTTGAGGTTTTTTAAGAAGTACTGTCTTCTAAAACCTATTTTCTATTTGTTTAGATTGCTAGTGCAACTACTGCTCCATCAATCCCTTTACATCTGTCTCCTGGTTTAAGAGATGTGACTCTTCGATGTTTAGAACTTCAACCTCAGGACAGACCCCCGTCGAGGGAGCTGCTGAAACACCCAGTCTTCCGTACTACGTGGTAGCTAACTATGTAAAAGGTTGATATACTGAAGATGATGCTACTGAATATACAATACCTGTTTTGCAGTGCACTTAAGCACAGCAGCTTGTATTATTCTACTGGCCTTAATGATACATCAAGGACTTAAGCCAGTGGAGGACCCTACCTAAGTATGTGATTGACAAATCGAAATCTTTACCTAAGCTCTGTATGCAACATTTCACAACTTGAGCAGAAAAATGTAAACTGTGCCTTTTTTAAACATCTGGCTCTAGGTTTCTTTAAATCTGCAAGATTATTTAGCAGATAAGTGGGTTTTATTTTAATTTTTTTTTGGAGCACTTTTTCAGCAATATTAGCAGCTGAGGGGCTCAGGATCTATTTTAATATAGCAATCACTGTTCCATTTGGCATCATGTAGATGTAAGCAGAGGGTTCTGCAATTACAGTCAGTTTTCAGCACTGGTTAAGAGAGATTTCTGTATCTATTTTCTTGATTATACAAAGTAAATTTTGAGTAACAAATTAAATCATTGATAGATACTTTAAATACATTTTGCCTTCATTAAAGTAAGAGGAGGCTGTTGTGGTTCACTGTGCGTTTACTGCTGGCCATGTAATTTCTTTTGAAATTAAGGTTTGTATTTTCATTGTATTTTTAACGTTCAGGGAAAGGTGATCTTGCAAAATAAAATAACCTTTATAAAAAGGTGCAAATAGTGTCAGTGAACATCTTGCTGATGCATGAGTTTTAAAAAAAAGTTTGCTTGAAATCTGGAATAAAATAAGAGGCTACCTTCAGGTCAGTGTTTCAAGCTCTGCTAGTGCAGGTTATTTAAAAAACAAAAAACAGAAAAACACTGAAGAACTAAGATTGTTATGCATAAAACATCTTACAATCTGAATCGTGTTAAATGTTGTTGAGCCTTCTTTTCATATAGCGGTTTCTTCTGGCAAAGTATGTAGACAAGTTCCATGTCAAAGGACCCAAACCCAGCTCCCATTAAAGTTTATGGGAGGCTTTCCTGTACTTCAGTGGGACCAGGTGCCAACTATGAGTATATCTCATTCTTTGTGCAACAAAATTGAGGTTGTTCTCCATTGATGACAAATTTTACCTGCTGTTTTCCTTCTGCTGTACATCATCTATTTACTGTAGCCATTATGATCATTTAATTTGAAAATGTTAAAAATATTACCATAAGAAAGGTATTTATTTTAACAAGAAATAAGCTTGGACTTGAAAAGCAAGATAAAGTAAAATGTGAAGTGAAGCTTCACCTGTAGTGCAAAACTTGTGTTTTTAACAGATATCTTTTTTTTTAAGAAAAAGAAAAGTTTTAAAATGATTTTAAAGGCAGGTTTTTAGATTCTGATGCATGTAATTCTGAAGGAAAATGGCAGCTTTTCTTTTGCTTTTTAAGAGGGGGGATCTTTTTAAATCAAGTACTGATTGTGTTTAATCCATTAAAAAAAAAGTTCATGTTTTAACTCTTCAGAAGCCAGTTGAATTGTTGGACTGAAATAGAATTGGTTATCTTAAAAGACTCAGGACAAGCTAAATAAGCTATAGTACATTAAAAATGTACAATACAAATTGGAAGTAAAACATCTTAAAGATAAGTTTACAGGAATGATAGTGCTCATACTAATAAAAAGCAGTGTCATTAGTTGTGAATGTGTATTTCTTTTGGAAATTTTACATTCCTTTGTTTTGGAAGATTGGCAGACTTTGAAGAGTTAAAAAAAAAAAATAATACCGAAATGTGAAGTTTGGTAGCTCTGTTTTGTACTTGACTTTTTTTGACCACTTTAGAATTTCTCATTCTAATAAGATTGTTTCCAAGTCTGTCTTATGTGCAAGCTTTAAAGGATGCACTCTTGCCAATTTATGTACTGGAAGATCAATTGTCAGATTAATGCTATTTCTGGCAGAAATGTAAACTGTATAAACTGATGAACCTCAGCTAATCAGTATTACTTTGTAGATCACCATGCCTACCACATTTCAAACTCAAACTGCCTCTAGATGTCCAAATGCATTTTGTTTGAGTTTGTTTGCGTTTCCCTCAGCTTGCTGGTAATTGTGGTGTTTTTAAAATGCAGATGTGATGTAATATTCTTATTTTCTTTGGATCAAAGCTGGACTGAAAATTGTATTGTGTAATTATTTTTTGTGTTCTTAATGTTATTTGGTACTTAAGTTGTAAATAACGTCTACTGCTGTTTATTCCAGTTTCTACTACCTCAGGTGTCCTATAGAGTTTCTTCTACCAAAGTTCACTTTCACAATGAAATTATATTTGCTATGTGACTGATTCCTAAGACTTCCAGGGCTTAAGGGCTAACTTCTATTAGCACCTTACTGTGCAAGCAAATTTTACAGAAATCTCTGGGTTAAGAAATTTGGCTTCATTGTATCCTTTGTTATTTTAAATATATCAAGATATTTTAATTAAAAGTTTTTACCCCATTGAACCAATTTTTATATAGTATAATTTGTACCTATTTTGGTGTTTTTGTCTTTATAGTAAATAAAAGTTTTTGAAAAAAAAATGTTTGTAATGTAAATATTTTCAGTTTACCAATGTGAATAAAGTATTTCTGGTACACTTCATTGTTTTTTACACATATTTCATATGCAGCACTTGATATCATAAGATTTAGTTTTTAATATGAAATGACCCATATGAATACTGGCTGATGTACTTCTTTATCAGTATACCTAAGATAGCTAAGATGAAGGGTGGCAACAAAGCCTTAAAAAAAATAAATAAATAAGTAAAGATAGGAACTTCTCTTAGGATAATTCTCTATGAAGCTTATTTTGCATATGCATTTAGATCAAATATTAAATGACGAAGCTTTGCATTGCTACAGAAGTTTAGTTATTCATTGCCAAGTCAAGTGAGTGGATTTGGTTTAGATCAGTTCTGGAGCCATTCAGGTATGTCTTGGAAGTCAATGTGCTATTTTAGGGTTTTCAGTGAAGTAATTCTGTTTTTTGCTGATTTAAGTGGCAGTCATCACAAACCTTTCTCATATTCAGATAATCTGAAATGTATAGCAAAGGCAGGGCTTCTTTCAGTTGCCTATCTTTCTCTCTCTCTCTCTTTTTTTTTGACATTTTAAAGTTGAAAATTAAGCACTGTGCAGTCTATTTTATACTGAATTTCACATTCTGAAAGAACAGTCTTTTTATATGCTGTTACTCATGTGATTTTCTGCAAATACAGATTAATGTATCAGTTCAGCAGTAAAACTTGGTAGYAGGAATCTTCAATTAAGCTCTAATATCCAACTTTTTAAAGCTGAAAATTATGTMACAGGAATTCAGGAAAAATATGTGACAAGGTTAAATAAAAGATAAATCAAGTGAGATACTTTCCTTCATTTAATTTACTGTAGAATTCTTGAATTTTACAATACTGTGGTAGTTAGAATGCCAGCTTGTTGGTTGCTGTAACATCCCCTTTTAGGAACAAGGGAAGGCAGAGATCACTCGTCCCCTGTAGTTGGCAGTAAATGTCAAAGATGCGTACYTAGGGAACTAAATGTCTTAATTTGCAAAGGAAATCATCTGTTCTTCTACAGCCAGATAGCAAGTTGTGCTCGATTTGATATCTGTGGTGGGACATTCAGTGTTCTGTCTGGTGGTTCTAGCTGCTTTGACAATGTTTACCAGTTCTTTGGAGCATAGCTTTTGTCACGAGGGTCACGTATTTCTTTGCATTTTCTGAGCAGTTAACTCGGATACACGGTTATTCTGCCTTTACTGTRTTTACTTCTGAGAGAGCGTATTTTGCTGAGCTGAATCACGAATATGAGTCACTCTTTAAGAGCCACAATACAGTGTTCTCCTGCATATCCTGTGGCATAAATGCATGACATTTTCTCATTAAAACTTTAATACATAGCTGTATACATTAGAATTTCAGTTGCAAACTGAGATCTCTTTTCCCATGCCATTACCAAGAAAGTCCAGAAGATGGCAGGAAAGCACTTTCACCCAGGCAAGGCTGAGGCTCGGTCTGACATATTGTGCTGTTTTCTTTCGTTTTCCTAAATTACTTCAGTTTCTAGTACGTCACTGTTCAATTCCCTTTCTTGGAAATGATGTACAAGACCAGGGATAGAGGTAAAGTGAATACGCAGTAAATCAAGAAGCAATTTATAGATACTTCCAAAGTTCTCACTAGAAGCGAGTCTTCTTGCTTGCCTTGCTGGGCCTGACTCCAAAATCTTGAACCCTTGGCAAAAGTTCAGATCCAGATACAGGAGAATAAACCTTGACAGTGATTTAAGTTTTGCTTTCTCTRTTCTCAAACACTAGCTCCTAGTGATTAAATTTTAAATGGGTTTCTTAAGAAAGTCAGATGCATGCTATCGTGTTCTATTTTGTTTTTCTAGTAACTTTATAGGCAATTAGCTTTTTTCTTTTTTTTTTTTACATTTTTTTTTCCATGTAACTAAAAATTGCAGACTAGGATCAGTACCCAATGATGCGAGTTTTATGAAAGTAGACACCTTAGCAGAGAAGGGAGACTGAATCAGTGTCTCCTCTTCCCCCCCCCCAAAGAAATTCCTACTGTTGCACAGCGAGTTCAGATAGTTAACTTTTCTTCTTTTCTCTCTCTTATGCTTATTAATTACAGAAAACTGCGCTTTGTCTGGGATTTCTGGGGGTGGGGTGAGTGGAAAGGCTTTCACATTTTGCTKAACCCAACCATGAAGAAGGTCGCACCTCCACAAAATACAAGACGTCACTGGCTCTGCAGCTTGCAGGGTTATGTTTTTTAATGCACAAGACTTGTTTTTCTCTTAATTTGATTCTCTGCCCCCTCATTCAGTGAGGCATCCTACCTATTCCATCCATAGTACGAGCAATGCATTTTTATCCATACATATACATATATGTGTGTGTGTATATATACATATATATATATGTATATATATGTGTATATATATATATATACACACACACACACACACACACACATCTTTCCAGGAGAAACAGCATCTTCCGCATTCAGATCTTTCCAGAGGAACTGAATGTGGACCTTTGGCCTTTAAAATGATGCCCAGCACCATTATGGCTGTATTTGCTGCTACGTGGAGGTATAAAGACCTAAGGAGCTGGCTAGTATTTGTACGGCTGTCGTCCTCYTTCCGCGGTGATTTGCCCAGTTCTGTGCTGCGGCGCACGTGCCTGAAGTTTGCGTAGGGGAAGGAGGGTCCTCTGTGTTCAAAAGCAACTTGGAGTGTGCTAGCGCACTGCTGCCTACCGGCAGGGCCGAGGCGGGCCCAGCGAACCCGCTGAGGTCCGTGTTCGGTTACGCAGTCAGTGGGCATAGGGCAGAGCGGAGCGAGGGGCGACCCGGGGCAGCCTGAAGGCTGCAGCAGGGCTGCTCCCGCCCTGCCAGCCGAACACCGAGGCCCTTCGCAGCCGCCGCGCCTCCCCGCCGACCGAGCGCCGCTCCGCGGGGCGCGGCCCC
>NW_028185372.1:8192673-8225686 GCF_003343005.1 Rhea americana
GCCCGCGCCATGCTGCGCGCCCTGCGGCGCCGCTGGGACTCCTACAAGTACCGCTTCGTGCCCTGGGTCGCGCTCAACCTCCGCCGCAAGCGCAGGTGAGGCCGCGCCGGGGCCCGGCCCCGGACGTAATTTAAAATAGTAATTTTAAAATCAATGCTGGAAGTAGCCAGATAGATTTTCCTTTTGTAACGGGATGATACGTCTGATCTCTTTTTAAAGGTTAAAAATAGTTCTTACTTGCATTTAAATGTGTGGAACATTGCTATAGGTAGCACAAATGTCCCTAGTCAGTATACAAATCATTCCCAATTCTCAGTAAAAGTATAACGAATGTTTGGTAAAACAGCCCCTAAGATCTCAGTGGTGTTTAACCAGCTCGTCAGTTTTTGTATATACATCAGGTCGTGGTTTTGTAGGCGAAAAGGTATGAGGCTATCTTCTTTACAATTTTGATTTGCTTAAAGCAACCATGCAGATAACTTTTTACTTGCTCCTGTAAAATGTCTCTCTTATATTTACTTTAGGAAAAATGTAATTAAAAAAAAAGTTTTTTCTTTACAGGACCCTCCGATATGTTCCAGAAAACTCCCAAGACAAAATTATCACCGATGAAGATGTCTTTGCAACACTACTGAAAGTATTTAAAGCTCTGTTCATAAATGACTTAAGTAGACAAACACGTATCTTGGCCTTACTTCCTGAAATTAAATRTAAATATCTGGAACTACTGACTGTTGAGCTGGAGCGATCAAAAGTAAATTCATGTAACCC
This sequence comes from Rhea americana, assembly GCF_003343005.1. NCBI lineage: Eukaryota > Metazoa > Chordata > Aves > Rheiformes > Rheidae > Rhea > Rhea americana. The sequence continues at coordinate 8,193,445 of NW_028185372.1, forward strand.
TCAGAGTCAACGTGTGTTTAGTCCCGAGGAAGTTCTGTTTAATACACTAGGGTTCAGTATTACTCGAGACCAAAGTTCACTGGTTTCTGCTGGAACTGGAGTCTTTGTTACCAAAGGTTTTGTGCCAAAAGGGACCGTTGTGTCTATGTATCCTGGTAATGAAATATTATTCTTATTTCTGAATAAATTAGATATATTTTCCAACTATCTAATTGTAGTTCCCAGTTCCACACGGGTTTTTATTTTACAGGTTTTATTTGTAATTTGTTTAAGCAGTTAGTGGATATAGGGGAGAGCATAGCGAGGGGTTACTCAAAGCAGCCTTAACAAAATCACAAGTTATAATGAGTATTTCTGTTCATAAACTGGCTAGAGTTATTTTCAAAAATAAGGAAAGCAACATTCTGAACATTCTGGTGCAGGGAGGTTGTTTCTTAAAAAAACAAAAAAAAAGAAAAAGAAAACTTTGAATACTCAAAGTGTGATACTTACCTGATTGAAAATCGATCCAGATTCCTTACGTGCACGGAGTGATTTCACAGAGTTGAAGAAAACAGTTTGATTCTTTGGGATTTCTCTTTTGGATAAGTATTTGCAAAACTGGATTTTTGAGGTCTTCACACAGATCAGCGGACAGACTACCAATTTTTTCAAAGCACAGAAATACGAATTAGAGAACGAAAGTAAAGCCCTTATTCAGTGAAACTCTCCTCCATAAAGTATGTTTGGCAGATCAGCACTTCTCTGTTCCTTCTGCCTTTTTCTTGGAACTGTATTTGCTTATATTGTTTAAACAGTTTTGTAGTTCTGTCAGTATGACCAAGCTAGCTAGCTAGCACAGCACTGCTGAAATGCTTTAGATTTGTTTCTGTTTCATTTGGCCAACAGAATTATCGCCCATATGTGGTCCCTGTAGCTTGTGCCAGTGGGACAGGGTTAGGACCAGTCTGAGAATTTAAGTACATGGCCATTGGCTTTGACTTGTAAACTGAGCAAATATCAACTAAAAATGACAGGGAATTAACCTGCAACCGTATGGCCCCTCTTCAGACACACATTAAAGGTGAGTACAGACTCCCTGAGAGCATATCATTCCTGCCAGAAAATCCAGCATAACAAGAGGGTGAGCTGCTGAAATGAGCATCCCTTTTTTTGGAGGTAGGAAAGAAACTTCAGGGCTGCTGGCTAGGGARGGGACCCACTGGAGATAACAGGTTTTTGCTGTCCTGCCTGTTACTTGGCAGCAAGTGTAGCCTGCCAGCAGGACCTTCTCCATCAAGCTYCTTGCAAGATTTCAACCCAGGTTTTCTGCAGAGCGTTACTGAAGATGTAATGGGTATGAGGGATGCCAGACAACAACATCATGAAAAATTGCAAGCCAGCCTCCCCCTTTGACTTGTTCAGTCTGCAATTTGAATTCAGTCCAGGCCAGGTTAAATCCTGTCCAGATATTTGGGACATATTCTGCCAAAATGATTTACCTGTTCTCATTTTTGCATTTTCTCTCTTTTGTATCAGGTGGGATACAAGAGGGAGGGAAGATGGAGGGGAAGAAGGTGGAGGGGGGGAATCTTTGCTGTCTGTGTACTTTTCAAAGTGTTCTCTCACACAGTAATAATAAGCAAAACGTTTTCTCCTACCCACTCTGTCTCCTCTGGGTAAACCAATTCTGACAGTTGAACTTACTTTCTTCTGAAATAATCTTATCTGTTTTGCAACAGGTACAGTATACAGGAAGTATGAACCCATCTTTTTCCAGTCCCTTGGCAATCCCTTTATTTTTAGGTGCATAGATGGTGTTCTTATTGATGGGAATGACAAAGGACTATCTAGAGCAGTGTACAGGTAAGTGCTCAAAAGAAACAGGAATATCAGTCACTCAATATTTAAAAGGTGGTACCAACTCTAAATTGAGATACGTTTCTGTGAATATCATCCGTTTCTGGGTGTCCTATGTTGTAATACCAACAGCGCAGCACTTGTGACTCACATGTGTAAAGACRAGAAGATGCCTCGTGATGAAAACCAGTGTACAGAGACTGTCTATTGTAGGAAAAAAAAAAAGTAGTTTTAATAAGAACAGGACATGACATACCATTTTCAAAATATTTCCAAGCTTTATAATGAAATATTCTTGGTGGATGAAAAAAAAAGCTGTATGGACTTGCTAACATCTAAAGGGTCAATCTAGCACTGGTCTAGAGTTACGGGAGCAGTAAGCTTTCACAGCAAGCCTGAGGCTGCCATGTACTCGACCAGTACAAGAATGATTTTATCTAGCTCCCATTGAAATGTAATGTTTAATGGGCAAATGTAACAACTAAAATCTTACGAATAAAAAGCAAAAAGGGTAATAAGGGCCTACTTGTACCTGGTTTGAACTCTGGGTATGAATTTGAAATCAGTATTACAGTGGCCTTCACGCCTCTAGGAGTGAACAAGATGTATTCTGCAGTAGTAATGTTTGATACAGATTTCTGGTACTGTGTGTGGTGTTTTCATACTGTGGTTTCTCCACTAGAGTCAGATAGAAACCACACACTGATGGAAAGTTCTGGTATATTTTTTTAAAGTATCATCAATATTTTTTTCAAGTATTATTGTATCCACCAAGTGGATTGGACAGCTGTAACTTTACCCAGCTACCACGGCTGTTCCTACAGGTAGAAGTACAGATCACCTGTCAAGGGAAGGAAGGAACATTGATTCAGGTTAATGCTGTGGGTCATTCCAGGTCTTGCAGCAGGAGAGATCAGCTTGGCCCATTTCAAATGAGTGATGTGAGCTGGCTCACAGCTACCCTGCAAAACCCACTGGCAGTGGGACAGTACATTAACAACTGCTCACATGGTAAGTTGCCAGATTTCCCAGACTTCAGTTAGTCTTTATCAGTATAAATTACTTTGAGAGTGAGATGGAGAGTCGGAAACTGATGTTAGGGGGCAAAACAGCTGTTTGGCTGTTCAGAAAAATTAAAGACTGTTACAGAATAAAGACTTTCTGCACCTCTTAAAACCGGCGGGTGGTAGAAGGTAGAATCCTTCAGTGCAGCAGGTTTTCAAATATCCTTATGTTTTTCTCACTTAATCCCTGAGATGTCACCCTGTTGGTCTGTAAAATGACAAGGACTCATCCCAAAATGTGAGACAGTGGGAAAGGATAGCTAGGGAGGGAATAAGGTGGTCCACAGAGCTGCAGTATTGTTCCTGCAGGCTTCTTGAGAAAACCATATGCAAAACAACATGTACACTGCTAAGTTCGGATTGTAATTCTTCTTAGACTTCCTTAAGAAATAAGGAAGAAACAATGTCTGCACAAAATCTAGGAAACTTGCTGTGGCATAGCTGTGGGACATGGAGAGGAGCTCTTCATTTCTTCCGTTTCAGAAAATGTGTGAGGTTTGGGGGAATAAGTGGCTCATGGGTATCGCTGTGAAATACTGAAAGTTTAATGGCTACCAAACCTAGCCTATAAGTGGCTTGCAGAGCCTATATTGCACTCATAATATCTTGCCTCAAAATAGCCAAAGGGAAGACAGCTGGAGTACTGAATCAGGTACTGATAGGAAGGGAGACAAAGCTCTGTCCCATGTAACTGTTTCTTCTTGGTCCAAAGTTCATGTAAAGAAAACCCCTGTCCCTGCTGGACAGATAGTGCTTCTATCAGCTCCCTGGCTGTCTTTATGACACCTTTTGCCACCATGAAAATTGATACCAGGATAACTATTTTWAAAAAAACTTACAAGCAAAGTTATGAGTAACTTCAGTGTGGTTTTCAGGCCTGATGAAGCAGATGCTACTTTTGCAGTAGTACATTTGATCTTTTTACACATGTCTAAACCCTATCTAAGATTTTCTTAGTATCATGGAGTCGTTTTTTTTTTTTCTTATTCCTAGAAAAATCAGCCAATGTCTGTTATCAGGAGTTTGATGTGCCAGGATCTTTTCCTGTAGAACTGAAACAGTATCTTCCAAACATCGTCTACAGCCATGACATACAGAGGTTAGCAGTGAATCAGAGTTCATACGTTTCTGTGGTAAAAAGTATCCTGTATATGAAGACCAACATGGTTGAAGAGGAAAGTTTTTCCATATAAAGATGAGTTACCTCAAAGTACGCATATGTAAGGAAAAGTGTTAGCTTTCTGAGTAGACCCATTTTAAGCAAATTACAGGACTCCCTATTTCTTTTTGTTCCTTTTTTCTGCAGCTTCACATCTGATATCAACATAGCTCAGAAGACAGTTTTACAAGCCATAGTTGCACTACAGTGTGATTTGTGAATCCCGTAAATCAGTATTTATATTTTGCTTCTGTTACCATAATAATGTTTTTCAGTATATATTTCAAATATAGATAGCTTCTAGCTACTCATTTTGATACTGATATTTACAGTTCTAACAACTTCGGTAATCTAATTTGTAAATCTTTTTTTCTTTTACAGAAGAGCTTATAGTCCTTACTAATGTTTTTGTTTGATTTGTTTCAAAATGAAGGAGCACTACATTTCTGAATAGTGGGGACTGTCTGGGCTGATGGTGTTCTTCACTTTCACGCGCAGTGTCATCAAAAGAATGTACCCTCCTCCTATATCACATCTTCCAGCTTTAGGACATGTTCTTTTATGAAACTTGAACTTATATTGCTAAATCAGTCATAAGAAAACTTTGCCAGCCACTGATGTTAGCATAGGATTTATGGAGAAGTCACTCCTCATTGTACATTACAACAGGAGACTGATTTCAGTTCAGAGTTGTCCTTCTGGATGTTGTTTGGCTAAGAGTGAGTTCAGCCAACTAACACCTGTAGATAGGCGTGTTTAGAGAAGTGATTTCTGCTCCATTAAACTTTCTGCAGCTTCTTATCCTGTCTATATTAGTGCCTTTTTCCCATGTCTTGACTAGTCCATTTCATTTCTGAATAGCTGTATGAGTGGAAACATTATCTGCCCATACACACATGGGCTGTACTTTTTTTGGTAATGATACCGATTTTACTTATATTTACAATCTCTAATCAACATAGTTTTCACAGGCTGCCTGGCCTGCTTTATGCATGTTACTCAGAAATAATCTAGATGGAGCCATTGTTTTAGCTTCTTGCTATGAAGAATTTAAGAAATTAAAAGTGAAGTCTAATTGTTCTCTTTCCTATGTTTTGCCTTTTTTTTTTTCCTGCAGCCAACTGAGGTGTGTAGTGCTGGTTACTCTCAGAGACATCAAGCAAGGAGAAGAACTTTTTTCCAATTACTTCACTGTTATCAACTGAATTAGTAGGTTGAGGGACTGAAGAAATCTGTTTTATTAAAATAAATTAACTGTGTATGTACTTCAGGCTTCATGAGCGTCTTTGTATAATGGAGAGCTGTGCTTTGCCGCGAGCTGCAGGTTTGTATTTCTCTGAAAATACTCCAYATTTGATGCAGAGGTGAAGGTTTAATCTGTTTACATCATTAGGTTATCAGCTGCCTAGTATTACTTAAAGTTTGCTGGTTTTCAGCTGCCYATATAGTGGCTCGTGAAATTAAAATGTAAGTTCTGGACATACARTTTCATCTTCTGGTTTGTTTAGTTGTCTGTAACTGTCTGTAACTTTAATCTTTTGCCATTTCATTCTCATGCTTACTGTGGACATAATTTGTAAAAAAATCTCCTCTCTCTAGTTAAGTATTCCTCAGATGGTCTTCATTTTTGGTAGTTGTTAGTTCCTGTTTGGGTTTTCCTTGGAGTTGGTTCCATTCCCTTTAGTATCTTCTCTTTTAGAAAGTATTTCAATGTACTCAATTGCCCAAATCTTAACTGAAACCTTTTGAAAGATTGTATGCACTTCTGATGTTCCTGCATGGTACATTGTCACAAACAGGCTGACTTAAGCCACTTACTTTAGCTATCCCTGTTTTGGGGCAGGAGGAAGAACTACATGATATCCTGAGGTCCCTTTCAACCCTAATTTCTGTGGTTCAGTTAAAGTTTCCTGGCACGTTCATAGCTTTTATTCTCAGAGAGAGAGAACTTCGTGTTATAGAGTAACTAAAAGAAGTGAKGCCAAACAAATGTGTTATATATTTTTTAATGAGTAAAGCATAAGCAAAGCCAGCCATTCCCACATTAATTCTTGATGCTGTCTGCAAACTGTTTTCACAAAGTGAACAAGAGACAGCTTCTCAGTCTTTGGGCCTGGCTAAACAGCTTTCTTGTGAAAGAAAAATAACCCACGTTTTTGCTGCAGAAGTCYAAGCAAGCCTCTGAATGGATTTGAGATTGGTGTAAGCTCATGAGAAAAGAGGAACGGGAAATGGTGTGTTCTCAGCAAACTAGTGGTGAGCAGGTAGGCAAGGGGGCCTTAGCTGCAGAAGCAGCTAGTCTGCTTTGCAGAAGACAAAGCTTTTCAGCAGCTTTATTGGTCTACTTCCACACCTGCAAGCTGTCTTTCATATTCATCTAGAAGTCCTCAGCCAGAGAAAGACAGCTCTTTCAGGCAAATTTGAACAACAGATCTATGGCACTGTGGCATGTGGCTCCGCGTAGGCTGTACAAGCTTTATGRAAATGCTGGGGACACTTCTAGTGACAGTCCTTATTGTGTCTTCCCTGTGTTAACAGCTCAGAGTAGATGGTGATCTCCAGTCCACTAAAGAGGACACCAATCCTCCACTGCTCAGAAGGTCCCTTCTCTCCAGAGCCTTTTTCCCCTAGCTCCTTCTGGGAGGAAGATACTGGACATCTCTTGATTTCTGAAGAGAAGAATGGTTGTCAGGATGCCTGCAATGTTGCTTAGCTCAAGAAGGTAACAAAGCAATAGAAGTTACAGTGGCTTTTGTTTTGCTTATATATTGGTCAAGGTTTATGGGGAGGTGGGGAATACTAGTTTCAGTCTGTGAGAAAGGCCCAGTTCTATTGTCATTTCTCTAGGCTGAGATGCTGTCCTGCAAAGGCATGGATTGCTATAACTGTCACCCTTATGCACTTGTTAATCACTTTTAAGTGACCAGATTTGAAAGTATACTCCTCCTATTTGATAATTGTGGTACCTACATTTACAAATAATTTATTAAGCATAATTTGCTTTACTGCAGTTGTGCTCTCTTGTATGTGAATGCTGCACAATAGTGGATGATTACAATGCTGAAACGCAGGCTGCATATCGCTAGCAAGACACATGGCACTGGTTTCTCCTTGCTGAAATACTGAAGCCCAATAGCCTGCCTTAGGGGCTGATCCAATATGAAAGAAAGCAAGACTTGGCCTACAACTGGCAACAGCAGTTGATTTCTGTCTATTGATGGCAATAGAAATCCAAAAGCTGATAGGAGGAAGATACGCAATCAGGTGGTACTTCCAAATAGCACAAAGGAACTGGAACTGCACAGAAGAAAGATCAATAAAGTATCTGTCTTGAAGGATGATTTGCTTGACAATTTTCATTGTAACTCCCTACAAATGCTAACTGACTGAGCTAATTTCACCTCTGTATGCCTGTACACTTAATAGTAGACAAGGGAAAGAGAGATAATGGAGCTACTGGGGTGATTGCGGCGAAGGGCCACTGAGTTGATTAAGGGACTGGAGTATTTCATATAAGGAAAGTCTGCAGGAGCTGGGCCTGTTTAGTTTGGAGAAGAGAAGACTGAGGGGGGACTCTTACCAATGTGTATAAATATCTGACGGGAAACTGTAAAGAGGATGGGGCCAGACTCTTCAGTGGTGCTCAGCAATAGGATGAGAGACAACAGACACAAATTGAAACACTGGAAGTTCCATCTGAACATGAGGAAAAACTTACTGTGAGGGTGACAGAGCACTGGAACAGGTTTCCCGGAGAGGTTATGGAGTCTCCTTCCTTCAGATATTCAAAAGCCTTTTGGACAGGGTCCTGTGCAACATGCTGTGGGTGACCCTGCTTGAGACCTACTTGGACTAGATGATTTCTAGAGATTCCTTCCAACCTCAATCATTCATAGATTCTGTGGATGTTCCAGTGACAGAATCTGTTTTATTTGAGAATGTTTTTGATCATTTGCTGGCATTGTGCTCCTGTTCAAGTTTCTTTTATCCAGCTTCAGTTAGTACTGTCAGAAGGATAGAATGGTAGGCACTCTTTTTTGATTTTGCCACCTTTTCTGTTGTGAAGAAGGAGCCCACTTTCGAAGAGGTTTTGCTATATTTGGGGTTTTTTAAGCAGTTACTTCAATATGTGGAGAGAAATCTTCAATTGGCTTGTCAAAATGTCATTGGTTTTAATTCAAATTCCCTCCTTAGGGAAGGAAGAAAGTGATTAGGATAGGACAGGCTCCTTTTTTTTTTTTTTTTTTTAGCTAGCTCTTGTGAGGGAAGTAGAGACCACTAGATTTTCTTCCACTGATGGCATACATGAAAGGCCTCCAGTCCACTTTGCCAACACAAATACTGTTCCTTTATCATTTATTTGTTGGAGGGGAGTGCTTTTTTCATTATATTTACAACTCAAGATCTGTTCAATGTTCACACAAAAAACATCTTGTCATAACTACCTAACTCGGTTTTTGAAACTTCAGTGAGCAGGTACTTCTTTTTGTACAACTTTTCACCTGAGACAACTTGTTGGGAGTAACTATTGCTTTGTACAGAGCATATAATCCTACAATAATTCTGTTTTGTGTGCCACACAGGCTTGACAGACTCTGTGAGCAGATTTTTATCTAGCAGATTACCTAGTTTGATGTCCACAGACAAATGTAGTTTGCATCTGGATTTTTCAGATACTGCAGTTAGAACCCCAGTTCTAATTATGTCTTATGCTAACACTTACCTAAACCTATCAGATTCATTCTTGCTGGCTTTTCATTTATGTCTTTTTTAGTTTAAATAACTACGGATGTGTTTAACGGTATACTAGTTTATTAATTTTTGAATCCTTACTGGGTTAAAAACTGCAGTTAGCTTGTTTTGTAGCACTACTTGCTTAATTCAGGTGTTGGTTTCCTGCTCTCACTCTGTAACTCAGTTTGTTGAAGAAAGACAAGCTAGCGTCTAATTTTTGTAACCATAATAAACTAAACCAGTTTAATAATGTCCAGTATCCACTTTCTTGCCCTATTAGAAGGATGAAAGCAATTCAGAGAGGAAGTTCATAGAGACAACACCATGATAGCAAGACCAAATGTGTGTGTGTGTGAAACAGGAAAGGTTCACCACTGCGTGAAGAGTTTTAGGCTTACTTTTCTGTGTTTAACCAAGCTTGSTCCTTTTCTTGGTGTAAATGTGCTGGCAGTCATGATGCTGTGGGTGGAGGAGTTCCCCAGCTGCACCCACAGTGGCTAGAGTGCAGCTTCCCAACCAGCGGTGGTTATTTGTCAGGCTGACTCCATGTGCCATCCATAGCAGGAACAGAAGGATGGAGCCCTTAACAGTACGGTATTGATTTGGAAACTGTTGTTTGGAGCTGCTGCTGTTCAGATGGTGAAATCAGACTTTGGAATAAATAAGATGATTTCATCAAGAGACACCCAGCTGGTCTCATCAGTCTCTTCTGAAGAAAAATGGTCTACGAGATCTTGACTTTTGACAGGCTACTTAGCTCGCAAAAGGCAAAGATGGTAGTAACAGTGGATTATAATTCTCCAGGAGGTAAGTTGTTAACTGGAATCCCTGTTGATTCAAGATGGAAAAATAAGAGGTGCTTAAAGAATCCATCGATGAGCTAACAAACCCAGCAGGAGTGCTGGAGATTTCCTGTAAAGAACTGAGAGATGACCTGTCTCAGTAAGAGTGGAGTGTCTGCTGTAGGAGGGAACTGCAAAGTGTCAGCACAAGAATTGGAAACCCACTTTTATAAAAAGCAAATCCTAATCAAGCTAGTGAAGTCAGTGAAGGGACCAGCAGCATGACTGTCCTGTACCAGAAGATTTACTATAGAACAGAGGAGACAACTTTTTGTCCTGCCTGCTAACCTGATGAGGCACAGGGTGCATTGAGGCCACCTTTCTTCCGAGATTTGTTCTTAACCCTTCTGAAATGCCACCACTGCAATAGCRTGTGTGAGAGCAGGGCAAACCATACCCCACTGCTTTAGATGTAGGGGTACTGAGCATCAATTTGGCAGGCACCAGAAAGAAAAAAAAAATCAGTTGCACTACTGCCTTCATAGTGCAATTAATTTTATATATATGCATATATATAAAATGTATAAAATATAACTGGCACTTGTGTAGGCACTGATGCCACAGTTTCGCAGGTACCTGAGTAACTCCTTTGGCTCCAGCACCAAGGCAGGGGAAAGTATATGTGGATATGTATAAATGCTATTACACTTATTCTTCTCTCCTATTCCTTGCTCTCAAAGTCATCATGTCTTTGACTGCTCATCAGCCCCTACGGTGAGCTAATATCTGACTTGCCAACATGAAAAAAAAAAAAAAAAAAAAAAATCCAAACTTTTTTGCTTTATTTTCTGCTGTTTCAAATGAGTTGAAACAGATGATCATAGAGGAGTCAAAAAGAGCAAGCAAGAAGGCTATAGTTTGGGGCTGAGAGTTGCTAATTTGACTCACTGTATCAAAGCTGTTTGAATAGTAGTCAGGCACGTTAGAACTGAGACATACAAGGAGGTGGAGATGAGGATTAGCTGCAGAGGGAAGAAGACCAACACACAAGGGCAGGAAGAGGCCCAGACTTTAGCGTAGCATGAAGGCACCAGGAGAGCATGGTTTTGGTGAGGCAGCGGGCTTCCTTCCATATCAGAGGCCAGGATTTGCTGGAAATTCTGAATTATTTTTAAATTACTTTGCCTCAGAGAAGGAAAAAAAAAAATCCAGGAAACTAGTAAGAAGTGCTTTAGCAAGCTGAAGTTGAGTTAGCTAGTCTTTGCCTTCTTGTTTTGCATTTGAGTTTGGGTGTAACTTAGCTATTCCATGTATAGGTACCATACAGACTTCTGAGGCTGAGAGCCTTTTCAGTAGCAGAAGTGATTATGTCCCAGGATTATTTTAATGGAAACATAGGYGGTTAAGTAACATTACTAAGTGGAGGTTTGAGATTTTGAATTACTGATACTAAAACCATTTAAAGCCTCTAACATTACATGGCTAGCCGTTAGTTGTCTCAGAACAAGAAAGGATTAGATGGGGTTGGTCATTAGTTTGTTTTGTTTGCCCCTCCGTCTGCCTCAGCGTTTGATCTTTACTCAACTGCTAGAAAAAGCGAGGGACTGCTTGTAAGCGGAGTTTTGGATAGGTAACTTCTTTCTACTTGTTATAGCAACTATCATTAGAAGTAAATAAAGAAAAATCACCCCCTACCTCCAAATCTGTTATCTGTCCTAGCTCCTAAGAGGAAGGGGAAGTAAATCTCCTTAAACTACTTGACAAATTACTTCTATTGCTATTCAGAATTTTATCACCTTGCACTAAGCAACCTAATTTAAAAAGTAATCCTTTCTTTACCTGAAGCTTTGTTGGGCCAACCATTGTACAAGGACTTTGGGCCTAGGCAGCTGCACCACTAATCCTTTGACAGAATTGGTATTTAAGTTCTTGGACTCTGAAAAGCACAGTATTACTTCTAAGATTAGCATCTATTTTCTTGATGAAAAAAAAAAAAAAAAAAAAAAAAAAAAAAAAAAAAAAAAGAAGCTCTAGTATTTATTTCAACTATTCTAGCTTAAGCACTGTAGAACTTTTCATATCCACATCTATAATCTAGACTGATGTGTGGACTTAAGTGGATATATGGATTTTGGCAAGTTTTCTTATATAAAGGACTGGGAGTGTAAGTGGTAAGCCACATGGCTTGAATACTGAGTTATACTGCAGTGAACAGTTACTCTGAAGCTACTTTTAAGCCTCATCTAAGCCCTTGCTATGCTTAAGCCACAGTGTTTGAGGGAAATAATTACTAACTTTATCGCTTTATCTACATAATGTACTTTTCACATTTTCACTCTTCTTTCTGTAACCTTAAGTACAATGATAGTGTGCAGTTTAGTATTCCCTGGAGCATCCTAAAACGTGTTCAGAGTTACTGCTAAATAATTTGGAAAATGAAGTAGTAAACGTGGTGCAGATACATGAAAAGCTTCACAAGTGAAGAAAGGTTTCCAGACATTTATTTCTGGAACTGTACACCAGGTATTAAAGTACAACAAATACAAAATAATGCTCAAAAAAATCAGTGTTTATGTACAAATATTAAAACCAATGCAACAATAGCGACTTCCTCTTGAACATCTGATACTAAAACCTGTTCCGATTGTCACTAAATCTGTTGTTATGCACAGGGTACTTACTCTGAAYTGAGAATAACTGGAATCTCTGATTTATTAAAAGGACTATAACCATACCTACTGTATTTTACAACTGATAGTATCTTCCTTCTTTCAATGAAAAATAGTAATAAAAAAAATAGTTACCTTGTAATTATTTTATAAATTACTGTATTTAGTTTCCCCATCTGTAGACAATGTGCTTGTAATGCTGGGCAAAATAGTGTCCCTGTGGTCAGTTTATCCATTAGTTTACATTCAAAGCTGAAATATTCACTAGAGACTTTGGTTAAATTAAGTAGTATCACTATGTTCTACTGGATCTGACGTTTTCATACATTTTTGACTCAGTTTTAAAACTTAAAAACAGGAAACAATTGCACAATTCATTGACCTAATTGTACACAATTTAGTATTCTTCAAACAGTATTGTACATCCTTCAAGTAAATTCAGCAGTTTGACCATGACAAGAGGAAAACTAAACATTTAAAAATCTAGCATGAGAAGATGATGTATGACTAACAAAAGTAAAAGTATTGCTATAATCACAGCACCAGTTACACTTCTAAATGAATCAGCTATCCTCTTCAGACTCCCTGTACATAAAAAGGATACATTTACCAACACTGCAATTGCCCATTATGTATTTTTGGTTTGTTTGTATGAAGAAAGAGTGTGGCAAAGAACAAAGAATTCATCACAGTTTGTTATAAGAATTGTGCTTCACCATCTAAGAACCAAGGCAGTATTTCTTCATATGGTTACAATTCAATTATCTTCATGCTGACTTTCAAAACGCAATTCTTTTAATAAACAGTAACAAGTTCTCCATTTAAATGTTTAAACTGAGAGAAAAATAAGTAAATCCAGCTTTTAAAAGAAAAACTTCAATAAATAGTTATTTTACATGGATAAAGTCATAGTGGTACAAATTTATGAATGTCACATCAAGCATGCACAAAAATGTTACTATACACAGAAGTAGTCAGAAAATATTGAAATAGATATCTAAAAAGATATGAAGAATTTACATATTTACAAAATCTTGCAAATTATTGCCTCATTTTAACAAGGAATTAAAAGTAAACGATACCAGCTAGCTAGCCAACAGGCTAAATAAGATCAGCATTTAAAAATCTATTAGACTAGCCGGAATTCATTTTTCTCTCATATCATTTTCTGAATTTTGGTCAAAAGTTTTTATTAAATAACTAAAGTGTCCATTCAACTTGCTGACAACTCAAACCTTAGACAAGCCTCTGTCTACATTAAGATCCCAGCAATGCATAGATAAACTGAATATATTACTGCATCAGCTAATGAGAATGGGCATGTTCATTTAAGTGCAACTGGTATAAGCATTCAGCCATCTTTGTATAATGAATTTTTATACAGACCAGCCACTCACTGTAAACCCATAGTTAAACTTGAATGTATAACAATGAAGGATTATGGCCAGTATTTTACAAAATTACAGAAAATGTGTTGATTCATAAACAAAAGAAACAAGGTACAAAATTCAGCACAAAACACAGCAACAAGAAGCTGACAACTTGGCTAAAAATGTCAGAGTACAACACAGGGCCAAGGCTACCCGTTATTTACTGTGTACTTACTAGAATTACATACTTCAGATGTATAAGTTAAGAATTGATTACACAATTATCTCTACTTTTGTCCACTGTGCTAAACTATTTTTTTAAAAAATGGTAAATGTGCTATTGCGTAAACACTTCAAAGCAATCTTCATTACAATGCTTTAAAGAAAACTCTATACGCTGCATCCAAAACTCAGGATGTCAATGCAGTTCACAGTATGCATAATAAATACCCTCTTCCCTTTCAAATATTTAAAATCACTACTTTCTAATTATTCAGCATAACCTTGAAGCAATTATTACAAATATCAACAATGCAGTCAAACTTAATCATTTAGTTAATGAAAACAAGTTAGTGGCAATTAGATTTGTGATATGAACAGTGCAAAGAAAAGTATGGAGGGAAAGGCGTAATCCTACTGAAATAAATTGCAGTTTCTTACTAAAAAAAAAAAAAAAAACTTGAAGCTGTATGCTACAAGAACATATTACAAGCCAATACTATGTTTGGTTTGACACTTCCAGAAGAATTAGAACAATCCTTTTCAAGACAGAAGCTTAGTGGATGGCTAAATTGCACTCAGTGTTCAGAATAAAAATTTACAGAAGTTAAATAGTTACTTTCACGGGAAACTTTTTTACTCCTGTCATTGCCTATTTGACCAGGGTAATGAAGTGCCATTTTTGAGTCTATGACTTGCCAAAACAAGCAAATGCAATCCACACTGAAGAAAAACTTTCAGATATATACTTCAAGGTTTGACTACTTCTATCTGAATTAGATAGTCCCTCAAAACTGTAACACTTTGAACTGCAGTGCTCTAAACAATTTAAGATGTCTTCCAAAATGTAAACCATTTAGTGGTAAATCCTAAGCTGTGCCGACTGTAGTTTTATACAACATCAGCTGCCTTAGGAAAAGGTAAGTTACACGATTACATTACTCGTCGAAGTTGTGGACAAACCCATCAGAATACAATAGGCTAAAATGCATCTGTTTAAGCCAGTAAGTTTAAAGTACACAGACACCTCTGGCAGTAATAATTACTTCTGTGTAAGGTAGCCATGGCCTGTAATTTTGCAACAGCATCCAAGCGTAGGTCTTCATACTTTACTCATTTTAAGTCCCTTGTGCTAGCTTCCACCAAGATGAACTTGCTGTTTTGTAAACTGAAGTGCTCTAGTTTAGTATCACATGAGAGAAGGTTCCATTTAAAAAACATCCTTGTACGTTTGTGCAGTTTAAATTAAAGAAACCCATCCCTGCCTTTATAAGAAAAAAAAAAAATGCTACATTGAGCAGGGATCAGGATCGGTACCTGTAAACATTGTTATTCCACTGCATCTGTTACGGCAAAAGTAACTTAGACTAAAAAGCCACTCCAATCAGTTCAGAACTTCTGTGCTGGTTTTGAAATGGTGGCCTCTGTCTACAGGCTTTAAAAAAATTGAAGCAGAGCTTAAAGCTGCACCACAGAGTTCTCTTAGTCCAAACTCTGCCGAACATCGTATGACATTTCCACATTTATGGACTGAAAAAAAGAAATTACTCTTGATAAATCAAGATATAGTTCTATACATACAAAGACATCACTGATGTCATAAAGTTCAAACTTCCAGTGAAAGACTAAGCAAACTTGATAGCTCCCATCAAGTTCACTACTACTGCATAAAGTACCCACTGTTTGTTTAGTTCTCCGCAGAGTCATTCTGAGTGAAGGGCGGTATGTTGGTGTAGAGTGTGGGTATTGATAAAACCATTTGTCTCATTTGCAGATAGACTGCTGAAGTCAGCCACTGAGACAGCCATTTTGGCACTGGTAATATGATGTGTGTGGTTCTCAAAGTCCACACCAAGGTTATTTACAGAGACATCATTCATGAAAGATTCTGGGACAGCAATCCCCATTTTCAATCTCTTTGCAGGTCTTTCTGTCTCCTCACTGCACATGTTCATTGGGTTAAGCTCTGAATGATAAAAGCCAGTCTCAAATAAATTAAAACAATCACTTTCACCATTGCTTGGCAAGTTAAGCAATTCTTCTGTTCCAACAGGCACATGATTAACTGGTGCTCGTGGTAAGCTGTCCATAGGAGGAAAGGCATCATCCAGGCAGTTCACATCAGAAGTGTGGCAGACTGTAGCTACACTATTGGTCAGTGCTGGAAAAAAGATGAATACAATGTAAATAAAAGTTACTTATACATCTACAGCAAAAAAAGATACTACCTTATACTTATTTTTTTTCTTGATTTACCTGAGAACTCATTGGCAGTGATGGAGTTCAGAATGCTCAGCTGCTGATCAGGAATGGATTCTGTTCTATTATTTGATGTTAAGGTTGAAGAATGTACTGCTCCACCAAGTGCTTCAGCTTCATCTACTAAGCGATCCATGTAGTCCCTAGAAGAACATTTATAATGTTAACATAAAAACAAGCCCTAAAAACAGAGAGAGATTTGAGTTGCCACTGCCACTGCAGCATTACATTGCAACGTTGAGAAGAGAATCAACATCTTCTATAGTCACAATTTACAACAGAAAAACATATATTCCAAGAACTCTATTACTTACGTAACTCCTGGATGATGGTTGTATCTCTTCTTTCCAAATCTTGTTTGCTGAGCAAAGTAATCATAACGTTCTGACTTCTTCCACATGTAGTAAAAAGCCACACACTCAGCAACTGTTCTGGTTCTTACCTAAAGGCAGGCAAGAACAGTTGACAAAATAAATGCAAAGACTTATGTTTTGTCATCTCCCCATTTTCCATATTCCAACAATACTATTAGTTTTACTGTTTTAGGATCTGGGAAAAGCCAATTCAGTTAAGAGATTTTAAAGAGAGCTATAGTTTCAAGTATGTAATCTGTTCTACTGTACTAACTTCAGTCTTATGTAAAAAAATATATTAAACCCCTAGCTACACATGAAGCATTTCAATTCACAACCTACATATTTTTATACTACACAACAGACACTCTCTTAAGAAAGAAGAAACTCAGCATATCAATAACCTAAGAGAAATAATGCAGGAAAGACTTTAGGCATTTTTTCTTCTGGTAAAGTCAGGAAATGCTGAGGCTTTGACAACAAATGTACACAACAGTAAATGATCTAAATAACAAACCAAAATTGTAGTCTTGTGAGCAGGTATAATTAATCTACATTAACCATTTGTTTCTTTCCCCAAAGCAGAGATTGCTATGCGAAGGCAGATTCTTAGAGAACAAACCTTTACTATATCCTTCTGAAATATATCCATCATTAGGTTCAGAAATATTTCAGATCATCACCAGCTCATAGTTCCCTGTTAACATTCTGTAGTATCAGCGATAAAGAGGCATCTCTTGTTAAATCTCTTCATGCACTAGATCTCCTCTAACCGATGCCATACAAAACTGGTATCAGCCTGTCCTGAGTACCAGAAACTGTCAATAAAAAAGATCTTTCCCCAAACTTTCTGACATTTTACCTTCTCGGTAAAAATCCAGTGAACTCCCTAGACAAATTCTGGTCCATTGTGACAGATGCATCAACTCATGTGCTTTACTGCACGTTGTAAAAAAGTATTGTTAAGTCCTTTTTTGGCATCTTGTCTGAATTACTGTTTATTAGTAAATTCCTCCATTTTTGGCATCTTGTCTGAATTACTGTTTATTAGTAAATTCCTCCATTTAAAACTGGAACTACCTAAATGTTTGCCTTAAGACAGGTTCAGTCAACTACTGAGTAGAATTAACTGACTTTTGTTCCAACACGAGACACAACTTTATTAAACATTACCTAAAATATGACAAAAAGGTTAGACTTCTAAAGAAAAAAACTTTAGATGGCATCAAAACTTAAAGGAAACATACAGAAAGTTTGGAAGCATCCATTTAAACAGATTGTCAGCTATACCAAATGATACATATTTTTGATAAAGAACACAATCTTCAAGTGGAATGGAGTCAACCAGAAGCAATCCAGATCAAGATTAGATCGCCTTCTTTAGCTAGAAACCAGAATACTGACAGATGACTACAGCATTTTTTATTCTAGGAATAGAGGCGTAAGTCTTCTTCTGCAGAATTGCACCTTTCTGGTGACTATGGCAAAAATGGGTTACGTTAAGATGTATTTTTCCCTCCCACAGTCATTGTATACAAATAGCGTAAACTACTAGGAAAAACAAACTTTTAAACTAAGTTAAAATATAAATTCATAAATGGTAATAATGTAAACACAAGTATTTCAGAGATAATGTACTGAACTCATCTTTCAATCCCTATTTTTTCCCATGACAGCTGAGATAGATTTAGCACAAAAATGCCAAGTTGGTTGCAATATGCTGGTTATTATTTCACTCTTCTGCATGGCTTCTGACATGTGTATTGTTTCAGCATGACATCATTACCAATTCTTCCATTAACTGTAAACCACTTACCTTGTTTTTCTGTATGAGATGAAAGTCTTTTCCATAAATCAGAAGTGCATGTTCAAAGCTTCTGCATTCTTCTTCTGTCCATGCTGTCATCTCTTCTAGACGGTTACAAAAGTAATACAATAAACTTATTTTCACCAGCTAACCTTTTATATATAAAAAAGTATGTATGTGTGTATATATATATACACGTGTATATATATGCACACATACATTTCACATATATGTGTGTGTATATTTGTGCTGCTAATACATAAAAATCCAAATACACTGTAATAAACAATAGTTCAGTTATTCGGAACCACATTCTCTCCCCTGCTGCACAAATGTCCTACTTAAATTTTTACATTCTTGTTTCGAAATCATAATCTCTTACTTATAAGTCTTTATAATACCTTTGATAGGCAAGGCCAAAGGGCATTCAGAAGTGTTCATTTCCTATTCTTTTTAAAGAAACTTGTCATCAAAAATCCAAGATTTGAAAAAAAGCATCAAGATATCAAGATTATTTTTCAAAAGTATCTTCTTACAGAGGATACAAAGAACAATGGTTGTTGGAAAAAAAGAGTAAAGAAGCAACTTGCTTTAATTTTTTTTTAATACAAAGCCTATAATTTCTGAAATTGAACTTCAATTTTACAATTAAAAACACTAAAGAAAAAATATCAAGGGGCTGATCTATTGCATGGCTGCAGCATTTCATAACACATTTTATGACAAAGTATTTCAAATTATACAAAAAGATCAGTTTTGTCTCAACTATTCTAGCTTTCCTGYCTTGATTATGGCTTTGCATCTGGAGATAACAAAGGAGAGATATTTCAGTCATCTTAAGTTCATAGTGATGATTAAATGTCAGCTGATATTTAAAGTCAATGGGGGAAAAAAACCCACAACATTTCAAAACACTTCTTGAAGCGGATTCTGGAATGAAGACCTTTCTGCTCCCAGATAACGATAATCATCCAGCTACAAAATAATTTTCTTCTCTCTAATTTTGCACTCCTTTCTACAGATTTCCCTAGCTTCAAAGAGCGGATCCCCATGTAAAGTCTCAAAGTTAAGAAATTCTCTTGAGATGTGGAATTGAACTCTCAGTCTGAGAACAGCACTGAACTTAAGTGGGTAGAGTAGATCATAGCATAATGGTTACCCTAGAAGACAAGCAGTGACAGCATTATCATCCCTTACCACTTTTAACTAGGATATTTTAAGACTCATTTGACTTTGAAAAAAAGAGTGTGAGTACTAGTCTTCAGGACAGAATTTGGGGCTCTGAATCACAAATGGATAGAGGTACCTTGTGGTCTGGAACCAAGAATCTGTATCTCAAAGAGCTGCAGGATTTCAGACACAGCCTTGCGACTGTTATTTATTCTTTAGCTCTATGCAATCTCTTTTTTTCCTCTGTTTCCAGAAAACATGACTCTTCTGGAATACCATTCTGCTACTCCTTATTGTCCCCTTCAGCTGTACGATAGATACTTACCTTTTACAGCACCTATCTAGCAAGCACTGAAGTCCCCTTTGGATCCAGTTCTAAGAAATGGAGGATGTCCCAGGTACTGCTACCAGGCCTCACAGTTCACTTCAGCTTTATGCAACACATCCGTGTTAGAATATTGGACAAAAACCCATCTTTGCTAAATGGTAAACTCTATTTTTCATTTTAGGAAGCAATAAAATTAGAGACAGGATAGAAGTTTACTTTCCACTGTAAATTCAAACAGAGCTCTCCTCACTTTACCCAAGACCTGTAGAACCACACGAAGGAACCAGTTTAGGCTGCAGTAATAGAACGTGATAACAGTACACTGCAGTATCTGTGCAGTGAGGAAGAAAGTGCAGCTCATTTGTATTGGCAGCTATGTTCTCCTGATTCTAGTACAAATATTGCTGTATTGTAATTGACCATGATCTCAAAAAGTACTCTACTGCGAATGAGAACTGTCTTGCAGGAGCAAAATCATTGCTCCCCTTCCTTGCTCCTCTTCTGTGCCATCTATCCCAATTCTCACAACAGCAGTGGAAGAAAGGAAATGATAAAAGGTATAAAAGCTGTTCCTGCAACCTTTATACCAGTAGCAAATTTTTCTAGCAGGAATTTCCAGACGGCCAACAGTCAGAATATATTTAATTTGTGCCAAAGGCATCACACAAAGGGATAAGCTTATCATTCTAATTCTTACTTAAGGTTTTTCTACACAAATTTATTTTTTTTCAAACATTTCTGAAAAAATCAGTTATTCTCTCTCTTACCCTGAGATGCCTTTCCATTTGAGCAGTATCTCTCAATTGCTTCTTTAACATTATGGCTACTTTTGAGAAGTTCATAGAGTGCCTAAAAAATAGAAGAAAGTCTTTTTAAAGAGTTAAAGTTTGCAAATATCCAGTCTAAACTTCTGAAACTAGCCATTCAGGCAGTATGCCTCATGTCAAAAGAGATAATTTATCATTATACATTATGAAAGTTTAAAAAAATAAGCAAAAAGAAAACTATCCAAAAATTGAGATAGGGTTTATTTAAGGAAATGTAAAATATTATATGCAAATATTTAAGAAGTTGGATTTGTTAAGAACATGGCAATGCCATGAACAGACCCCAAAGCTACCAACATTCAAATACTCATAAGCTTAAGCACAAGCTTAAAAAGACAAATAAGATACTGACAACATTAACATCTAATTAAACAAACAAACAAAGTTGAATATTACTGCCTTTACAACACAACCAAAGAGAACATACGCTAATTACAAACCAATGTGTCACGAATGGAGCAAGATACAAAACATACTTGTTCATTGTCCCGTGTATGTATTCCGTCAGGAATTCTGCCAATCGTTTTCTCGTTTCCTGTTCTTAAAGAAGTTTCAAAAAGATATTCCTTAACTTTGCTTTCTGAGATCACATCAGGTTTCCAAAGTAAATGGTCTTCATTTTCATAGGCTGTTGAAAGAGAAATCTATTAACATCAGGTCATTTTTAAGACTGTAACATAAAAAAAGCCRTTTCACAAAGACAAAAAACAGGAACATGGAACTAGTCAAATCAAACATCATGTTGCTACTTGTAATTCGCAGCTCATTTTTTTCCCAGAAGCCTGAGTTAAGAGACAAACCCTGCAGTATGCTGTGGTGAAGAGATTCAGGTTCCATCAGGAATAAGGATAAGGGACTGAGCTCTAAAGTCTTTACAGACAAGCAACTTGATGACAGCTAGATAATTCAAGTCACATTATGTGCATGTGCACATCATCTTATATAAATAAACCAGCAAAACCACTCAGTTTTATTCACCTGTTTTTAACAAATAAGCTACAGTTTACTGGAACAGAGTAAGACATCACTTTGATCAGTTCACTGCCTCTCTCCTTTTTCTTCTGAAATGTAATGTTTGAAATATCATTCTCAGCTAAAATTTGCTAAAATTTAGTGGAAAATGTAGTGTTTGCCAAAACAGAGTGGATATATAAATAACAATATTATGATTTCCTTTTCTGGTCATTAACAACTAGCCTTATGGGCTACATTACAGATTTTACAAGATATCAGGATTTATCTCTACTTTTTTTTTTTTTTTTTTTAATTTTACTCTACTTCAAAATACATGAAATCACATGTGGATCTCTTAAGAAGCATATTTGAAAGACAGTATATTGGAAATACACAAGAGTTGGCCTGGACCTTTGTCAATCTACACACACATTCAAATTCTAAAATCAAACTACGTTCTTTACTCTGATCAATAGTGGTGATTAGCATTACACAYGATTTTCATGTGCTGTTAGGAATACAAAAGTAGTAATACAAAATTAGAGAGTTACCCATTTCAATACACAAAACAATCATAGTGGCTGTTACAGTACAAGAGATGAAGAGCAAGGAACAAAACTACTCCTCTTCAACAAGTGCTGTTATGGCTTAAGAATAGGGAAAACTTTCAAATAGAAGTATTAAAAGGTTAGGTTTACAGAAGAGTACACTGCCATCTAGGATGATTCTAGTAGCGAGGGTAACATAGCAAACATAAAACCTCTGTTTGCCATCACCAGATTTTCATGGAGTACAGAAGAAGCTTTCACAGAATCACCATTACACAGAAGGGTACGATTTCTCAATTACTGCCAAGCAGTTCTAAAATCCCAAACCCTGTTTATCCCAGTATATACGATGTTCCAAATACAGTACCTCCATACATTTAGTGAGGTCCAACCTCTCCAAGCACTCCTGAAGCTCAGCTTCAACCTCCTTTATCAAACAAGACAACCCAGCTCTTCTTGTTGAAATACGCATCTGATATTGTCAACAGGAGCTACTCAGGCTCTCTCAGCTAGGAGTTACCTATTTGTTCTCGGCCATGTCAGTGGACAAGACTCTCACTGGTTTTCTCTAGCACTAAAAAAAGTGCTAGTGCGAAGTGGCCCTTTTCTATCTTTGGCCAAGGAAAATTCAAAAAATGCAAACACTTTTATGCACGTAAGTGATGTTGCCTTGCTAATACTTCCACCTCTATACTAAATTTTGTTCTTCTCTATTGCGAAGGATTGTTATTTGAAAAGCAGTGGATAATGGTGAAAAGACTTGATATGTTTGACTAAAATAATATTTTCATAAAATGCTACAGTTTGAAAACAAGTAATTTAGAGAATGTTGAAAACTTGCAGAAAAAAAAAGAGAATGAGATATGTTAACAAACAAAGGTCAAAAATTGTTCCTTAATTTCATGGCTGTTCCACACCCAGAAGAAAATTTCTTTCAGTATCTACTTCTTGAATTCGACAGCTGTATGTGCTACGCTTTTCCTCATAATGAACTTTTTTAAAGATACCTAATAAAACTCATATTAAAAGTTCCTTTTATTTTTTCCACCCTATTACAATTGCATTTTTAACTCAAATTCACACAGCAGTTACATCATACTTACAACATTTTACTTTATAAAACACAAAATATATCACAGGACTTGCACCTTCTGCTTGTGCTACGGAATTTTAAAACAGATCATTGTTTTATGTTCTTCATATTTGTTCCGTAACCTATACAAGTTAGGCTTGCCAAAAAGGAAGCAAAGAAAAATACTGTTTTGAAGATTTTTCAATGTAAATCATGCTCTAAGCCCAGTTAAAATATTCTGAGGAAAATATTTCCTTCTCAACACATTCTGTTTGTTGCATCCTAACACTACTGGATACTTCAGGCTTAATGTAGTGTTCCCATTCCCAACCCAATGAATTCTTGAGGATGTCCTCTCAAAGACTTTAGAATAGCATTTCTGAGAAATAATTATTTGGTTGCGTCTCTTCAGTTCTCTAGTACTTTTTCTTTCAAAAAAGGTCTTTTATACTTTAACTAAGCCAGTGACTTTCTACCTTACATTTTAAAAGAAAAATATCTTCATCAATGCCTATATATAAGCATAAGATAAAAAATAAAAGTCAGAAGAACTTACCCTTTTCATCATCACTGTATCTGCCAAGGTAAGGTGGAATTTCAGCCTGATACTGTAAACCAACCATTATTTCCTGAAGATGCAACAAAAACAAAACTATCAACTTAATGCATAGAAACATTAAAAAATGCCATATAACATGGCACTCAGCAGAGAATTCCAGAATTAAGGTACAATGTGTACTACAAATCTTATTTTTCCTTAATAATAAAGTTTTAATTTTAACTTTTCTGTAGAAATAGTTTTTACCTTTCTCAAATCTTCAGATGAATTGCCATTATCTGCCTCCACATCTTCACCATCTGATTCCTTATCTCCATCACACGTAGTGTTTGCTTCAGACATATAAAGAATTAGGTTTTTAACTAGGAAGATTTTTCAGTCAATCACAGAACTACACATTTTTTTTTTTTTTTTTTTTTTTTTTTTTTTTTAAATTATTTTTTTTTTTTTTTTTTTATTTTTTTTTTTAAATTTTTTTTTTTTTTTTTTTTTTTTTTTTTTTTACTTTTGAAAGGACCGGCTGTTTTTATTCAAGGAAACACTGATCAAGAATCTGTTAATCTACATTTCTATCAAACTATAGCATGAGGTCAGAAAGTACTGCTAATCATATACAGCAGAACTGAAACATCTATCACTGCAATTGAGACAGTCTACTATATTTCTAACAGTCAAAAAGAAATAAGACAACTTTTCTTCATCATTTTTTCTCAATAAAAGCTTATACCTTACAAAAAAGGTATGAGAATATAAAAGTATGAGAACATAAAAGTACCACAGCTATGGTTCTGCCCCATTTAATCACAAAGAAAGTAACACTGAAGGCAAGTATTTATTGCCTAACAAAACCTTTAATCAGAGACCTTAACAGACATTCAAAACATTCTTTTAAACAAGACTGCCTCAACATGAGGTTACAGCAGAAATGTACAAAATGCATTCAGCAAAATACAGCTGACTGCTTACTCATATTTACTTTTTTTTTTTCTTTGAAGAAAGAAGCATTCCAAGTAACTTATGATGGTACTTTGTAGAGTAATTCATATTTTAGTCTATGGAATGCTGTGGTGTTGGTTCTGAAGTAACTATTTTTACAGATTTATAATCCTTAGTAAAATGGAATTTATGGTTATGATAAGATTAAAGTTCTTTTCTTCTGTATTTTCAAACTTCAATAATAGGACACTCAAAGTATGGTTGCAATTTTAACTTCTTCCTCATGACTAACTAGAATGGTCAACACCAGAAACAATATTCTAGATTGTATGAACTGATGCTGTTCTGCTGCAGCCATTCACAGGTCTATCCCTTTTTGCTGTTAAAAAGTAGCAGGCCAGAAGCTAACATGAAGGCATTAACTAACATGCCTATTTTTTCCAATTAATCCAAGTTTAAAAAGACACCATAAACTAAATGTTAGAAATGTTTATCTTGAAACTTAATGTTATTAGTATCAGAGAAACTAACAGGGCTGGAAAAAAAGATGAAATTACTAACAGCACAGAGAACTGACCTTTTTCTTCCTGAAATAGTGACTATTTGATTTTAAAATGTCCAATCAAGGATTCTAGTAGAGAAAGAGTAACATTCTAACAGAAAACTATGATAGCAGAAAACAAAGATGACCTTAATCCTCAGCAAGACAAAGGCCTAATCAATTTTTTCCATGAACTGCCACATTTTCAGTGTCATGTTCATCAACAGTTCACAAGCAATATCTAAGTGCCAACAAGTTTGGGGCTTGCGTAAGAAAAAAGGCATTACCATTTTTAAGGGTTTTGTATCTCTCTATATGAATGTCTTAAAATACATAATCAGCAGCGTAAAAAGGACTGCAACTGGAGATGACCCAGGAAGCACATCCCTTCTATCATCCCTCTTCTCTAGAAGGACAAAGAAATGGTTCAAGATACTTTTCAAATTAAAATCATTACAAAGTCCTCTGTATTGTTCTAATTCCAGGACACCACTGACCTCTGCAAGTGCAATAGGCAACAATGAATACCTAGCCCAAACTGGATAACTGTACTCTGCATTGTCATATCTTGCCCATAATAGCTTCATGGGTGCTGAAACTTTGGTGGTGTTGGGTTCATGGGTGCAATCCCATATAACACAACTACAAGGTCCAATGGAACAGTGCTGTATATACGAAGGGAAATATTATTGCAGAGAAATCATAGCTCAATTCATGTCCTCAGACTGAATGAAGGAACCATTGACTTAAAAATAGCAGCAATAATTTTGGTCGAGGAACACTGAATTTAAAGAATGGTTACATATTTGTGTCATTCAGTAACATATCAGAAATCATGGAGCACGTTACTCAACACCACATTAACTAAAAATGATGAAAAGTTATTATAGCTGTAGAGATATTAATTGTATTTCTTGTATTGATCACAGAAACAAAAATAAGGTCTTTTAGGTAATCAGTAATACCAACCAAAGACAATATCCATTCAAAATATCATGCAAAGCACCATTCCTCAACTCCCAGTAAAGTCAGCAGCATACTGCTCTTTTGATATTTTAAGCTAAAAAGTTATGTAATATTGTATTGAGTTCTATTATAACATAAGGTTTCCTACATCTTAATGGTCGAGGAAAGAAGTCTGTAGCCTCATGTGAAGTAACCGATGGTGTCAAGTCATCAGCAGAGGATTGTGTTTCCTCATCATCACCCGACAAGAGGTCTTTGGCTATTTCCTCCTGTAGCATTAAATCAAAAAATAAAACCTCAGAATGACTATTAAGCATAAACTAGTACATATTTCAATTCAGCAAATCACAAGTCCCAAATAATTAAAATGAATTGTTTTAACAAAAATAATTTTAGTTTGTACTCCCTTAATTAAAAAGCTACTTCACTCCTATTAAATCTGAGAACAAATATAGCTGTTCTTTTCAGAGCTGAACACAAGGATTCTTCATTTTTCCCTCCTTCCCTATTAAAATAAAACACACAAGAAGCAACCTCTGCAATCATCAATGTCAGAGGTTTCTCCAATTGCCTCTAATGAAAAATCCAGTGGAAACTGCTTCAAAACTTAGAGATCTTGTTGCACTTTGCATCACAGATCTATCAAAACTGTAACAGGTTGTTATGCCCCTAAACTCTGAGGGGACAAAAAATTGCCAAGAGCAGCTGTAAACATCTGCAGAGAAGACAACCATAGGTAACAGACAAACTGTTATCTTCCCAAAACACACAAAAAATGAAGTTTCTGTAGATTTAAAAGGAAAAAAAAAGAAAAAAGGCACACTTCCTCCACTAGCCAACATGTTTGAACCTCTCCGCATAGAGGTTGGAGAGGGAAAGAACTGTATTAGACAACAAGCCGACTACATTTTTGTAGCCTCAACACAATCGTGAATCCTAACGAGAATCAGATGTGCAGAGCCATCATTACACTCTACTTTCTGTGGAGTTTACCATTACATCATACTTACAGAAAGTAAAGAAAAAACAGATAAATTTAATACCTACAGACTTTATAATCCTTACAGCCAACAATCAGCTTAAAGCCTCAGAATTTAAAATTAGCCTGCAAATCACAAAAAAAAATGAAGTTTTCAGGGTTTTACATCAGCAATGCAATACAGGCAGTCATTGCAGATAAATTAATTTCTCTTGTCCCCCTAAGTCGAGAACTTTCCAAACAGTACGCATTTGAAAGAAACATTCCAAAACATTCAAGAGTGCATTTCCGGGTTATCTATGGAAGTCCTCATGCATGATACGCATGTTGGAAGCCAGAACTATTATTATTTCTGGAGTTTGCATAAATTAAAATAAGATGCAGAACTTGTTCAGAAAAAAAACATTTCTGTTTTTTTAAGAAAACATATTAAGTTCTTCATATGTGCTTTAATAGACTGCAGTAACATAATGCAACTGAAATTGTTATGTACTTGTAAGTGCAATTAGTATATTTAAATCAAATGCTCAATGTCCTTGAAGAAGAATGAATTCAGAACAATACAGTTTTCTGGGCTGTATATTAAAAGTGTCAAAGATATGTATTTTGTAACATCAAGAGACAGTGAAACATAATTTGAGGTCACATGGGCTTCTGCTTTTAAACCATAATACAGGGAAAAATGCTTCTGACTTACTTTATCTAAAGTCATATCTGGAAGTTCATCTGCAAGTTCACTTGGAGAGCTATCTGCACTGGAACCTGCCATAACTGGAATCGTGTGTTCATAGCCATAGAATGCCAGTAAGTCTTCCAAAGGCATGTTTCCTTCCTAATACGAGAGGATTTACAGACATTTCAACATTATGCCAAATACTTGTAAACAGTTCAGACCTAAGAGGATAAGATGCATTTTGAAACACAAAAGTGAAAAAAACAAAGAAAAATCTAACTGAAAGTAGGAAACTTCATTACAGTTTTTAACTATTTTCAGGCACATGATCAAAGTAATTCATAACCATGTGTCTTGGTGTACAGTGAAGTCCTGCCAGGCTATTGAAGAAAACTGTTTACTGGATAAACAAATGAACAAAACTTTTTCAAAGCTAATCAATTACAGTTTAGTTTTTTTATTTGAAAATTTGCTCATTTTCTGATTCATGTTACACAGCCTAAGTGATTTACCCACGTTCTTTCAAGATAAAAGATATACAAATAAGTAAGTATCATCAAGATGGAAGATACAAAAAAAATGTAACAACCCCTCTGCAATCAAGAACTGCAGAAAARCTTGAATACTTTTGTCCTACATAGTAACAGCTAAGACATACTGATATTTTGTGCATTCAAAAAACTCACAAAAGCAAACCATTGCAGCAACTTTTTATTCCTTCTTTCCATCTCCTGAACAATATATTTATAATGACTCTTGGAAAGGTAACAGAAGACAGACAGGTAAGGATACAAAAGGTAAAAGGAATAACTGTTTATAATTGGCTTTTCCAACAGTTTTTGATCAACCCGTTTTATTAAATGTCACCATATTATACCTCTTGCCACAAATCAATAAAACAGCAAACCCTGGAGGTTTGTGTGTTACCTGATCCAAGCCATGAAAGAATTATAAATATTTCCAATAGTTATACCTTTAAAAGTTGTATTACCTTTAAAAATTTCTTGTTGAACTCATATACTGATTAAATTACTTGTTTTCTTTAGTCAGCTAGGTCTTAGTCCTGCAAAGACTTTTCACAATGGGTAAACGTAAACTCATGTCCAAGTCTTTCCAGGATCGGGACCTAAAGTAATAAAGTGTTTAAGATGAGTGGCTCTCAGTTCTTTTTCCTTTTATCATTGAAGCAATAAGATCATTTTGTGGAGTAATAACTCCATTTTAACTACTAGAGTTGGCAAACTGCTTCACAATCATAATTGCACGCTCATACCAGCAAAAACATAATTGTAAAGAGGAAAGTATCAGGACAAAAATGTAGCAATAAAAACATTGTCAATTCTACATTTAGAATACATTTTTTATATTGAATACACAAACACATTTTCAGATTTGATGCTAGAAATTACACATTCCTGGAAGTTTCTTGACCAAAATCTGCAGTTCTGTTGAGTGATGTAAGTGGGTCATTGAACAGCAATGTAACTAACATCAATTTGTGCGTGTATAAAAGGGGAGACGCACTGGCATGGATGAACAAGGGGTTTAACAGGAAAAACAAGTAATTAAAGAGTGTAAAATAGAACAGGAGAAGCCAAAGAGCATGCTGGTCATTTTGTACACCCATCAAATGCCAAATTCATGAAACTGAGACTGAGAACCACCATTTATGCAAATGAATGTTATCCATGATGCTTAACACAGGACTGTTTGTTTCCAAATTGGAAAAACAGAGATTGACCAACAGAATGAAACAAAGCCAGGTGTCATGTAATAGTATTTGCAATGTATAATTTTAACTTAGTTTCAACTTACTAAAATTAGAAGTGCTAAGAATTGGTATTAAGAATTGGTATTAGATAACATAACTCTCAACTCAGCTTTAGTAATTTCTCTTCAAGAGTAGAAGTCTTATTATTAAATGAAAAGGAAGGATTTAAAACGAGCAAAACACTAATAGCTTTCAAAAACTAAATTCAGTCTTTTTGTGAGGATGCACCATTATATTCTGATTAAACCTGACTTTTTTTTTTTTTTTTTTTTTTTTTTTNTTTTTTTTAAGAATCAAGCTGCAAAGGCATTTTGCAGGAAAATGCATTATGCTATACAAGTTCAAGAACAGACTTTCACTAAAACAGGTACAATGCTTACAAACATTTAGGAGAAGGTAAATCACCCCTACCTTTTCTAAATCTTCGATTTCAGAGCTGAAATTTTTGCTTTCTTCCATCATTTCCTCTTCTTCGAGAGTTCGCTCATCATCATAA
Organism: Rhea americana; assembly: GCF_003343005.1. NCBI lineage: Eukaryota > Metazoa > Chordata > Aves > Rheiformes > Rheidae > Rhea > Rhea americana. The sequence continues at coordinate 8,223,520 of NW_028185372.1, forward strand.
TCATGTACCAGCATTTCAGCAGAAGGGTCGAAGTCATGATCCTCAGAGGATAAAGAGCCAACTATCAAAAAAAATCCTAATTTAAGTCATTTTTTTCTATACCAACACATGAAACTTCATTGCAGTAAAATATAAGGTTACATGCATTCTTTTATATACAGGGTCAGAACTTTCAGTGAAGTGATGTTAACAAACTTCTATCTGCTTAACAAATATAGCTGTTTTAGGTGAGCTTCCATTTTTGTATTTGTAAATAGCAAATAGGTGAAACTTCCTCTCTTGACCTATACAGCATTTAGAAGACGTAAGTAAACTATTGAAACAAAGTTTCAGAAAGCACCATCCCAAATTAAATTTTACTGAATAAAGAGTGTCCAAAACATCACTGAAATCATGACTAAGTTAAAAAAATATGTCACAAAATTTTAAATATTGCAAGCACATCAACTGTGCCTTACAAATCAGAGATTCTGATTTGTAGCTTTTGATCTTTATTTGTAGCATTACATCTTTATGATCTACAGCTATGATAACTAGCATACCTTTCCACTGGTAAACAGCTAATGGATTACGAATCAGTTTCCTAATACCAACAAAATAATACTGAGACTCACTGCAGATTAAAGTATCTCATTTGTGAGACTAAATTATTAAAACTAATTAAATTCTAGTATTTGATCAGGAAAGGAAGAACAAACACAGTAGAGCCTCAAATAAAATACAGAAGAATACAGAAATAACAAGACTCTGGTTATGGATCACAATAATTAGCAAGTTATTGTGACAGCTCTAAAGTCCAACACTTTTTCATACTCAAGAGGCTATTCATAAATCATCAAAAAAAGTGCTCTTCTAATTTTAAGTGAATGTTATCATTACATTCTACAACTTTCAAAGATGCAAATATTCTGCACTTCAAAGTCAGTGTTCTCAAGTTAAAATTACCGAAATAACAGTCTTGTTTTGTTCTTTCATGTTCACTTTCTTATGGCTTTCAGGATGGAGAAAACAAACAGATTATGGTATTTCGCTTTCACTTCTGGTTTCCCTTTCTAGTTCTTACATACTAGCGCTCTTTTGCAACGTTTGGCTTACAAGCAGCAAAGAAAAGAATTAAAGTATTATTTCCATATGAGATCTTCTGAGCATCAAGGAAATAGCTACAAAGTTCCTTCTCCTTAAAAAAAAAAAAAAAAAAAAAAAAAAAAAAAAAAAAAAAAAAAAAAAAAAAAAAAAAAAAAAAAAAAAAAAAAAAAAAAAAAAAGCAAGCAGTATCCTTCTTCACAGTGCTTCTAGGTTTTGAAGAGATGCTCAAATACACTAACAGTTCTGAGTTAAGGCTTAATATTTTAGCAATTATGCTAAGAGTATTCCTTATTTGCAGGGAATGAAGATAAACTTTGTCTATTTAGCTTGGTTAAAACAATACTGTGAAAGTTCACAGTACCACTGGGAAACTCTCAGGACAAAAACGCTTTTTATTCACATGCTATTCACATCATAGTCTCACAGAGCTCTCAACATAGTTGATAATACTACCGCAATTACAATAATTACATTTACACATTACACATTACATTGAATTTTTCTAGTGTTAGATTCTGCAGCTTTTAAAGAACTATCAACTGCTCTACAGTAATCTTCTGTGTATGTGTGTATACTGACACACACCTATAAATACGTAAGACTACTGCTAGATACTTATTATGTGTGTACACACATACATATGTATCTGACATTATCAAGAAGCCGGAATTTTACACAAGCCCGCAGTTATCAGCAACGACATGAGAGGCCTCTCTCCGCGCTACACGGCTTTGCCGAGCTGCTGACTTGAACGCACTACAAAAACTTTGTTCTCATTTGTGCACCCAGTTTTGAGCAACCGGAGTCAGACGGAGGAACTCCTCAACGCACATCTCCTTCTTCTAAAAACCAGGCAGCCTAAAGTTATTTACGTGGGCACGAAGCACTTAGAAAGCCACTAGGCAGGAGGGGATAACTTTGCAAAGGAGCAGGCAGGAGCGGGCGGCCTGCGGGCGCGGAGGTGCCCGGCGGGGCCGGGGCCGGGCAGCGGCGGCGAGGACCAACCTGGGCTCGAGCTCCCGAAGGACGCCTGCAGGGGGGAGAGCAGAGGAGAGTGAGCGGCGGGGGCCGCGGCCGGGCA
>NW_028185372.1:8226530-8239182 GCF_003343005.1 Rhea americana
GGCGCGGCCCCGGCTGCCGGCGGCGCCCCGAAGCCCGAGGGGCCCGAGGGCGGAGGGCGAGGCGGCGGGCCCCGGCGGCTGCTGCCCGCCGCTCGGTGCGGGGTGCGACTGGCGCCGCGAGCGTGCGGGTCTCCGCGCGTTGCGGTGCCTTCCGGCGGCTTTGGGCTCGATTCCCGATCCGCCACGGGTGAGGATCTGAGCACTGCTTTCGGCTCGGTGCCGTAGCCCGAGCTGCGAAGATTCACGCTCTCGGCTTTGGCAGTTAACCAAACTGCTAACCAAAGCGGCGGCGCCCTGCTTGCGGTGTGCGACGCTGGTCTGCTTGAGGGGGGAACGGTGCGCGTCGCCGCAGCGAGGAATCACGGTGTGTCCTCCAGTTGCCAGTCCTCCGGGCTTTGTCCCGTCTTCAGAAATCGGGAGGCTGCAGACTGTGCGCTGGAGCCCGCGGTTTCGGCGGGGTGCCCGAGGCCCGCTTTGCCCCGCTGCTCGAGGTGCCCGAGGAGCGGAGCTCCGAGCGGCTTGTCTATCCTGCTGGGACCTGCTGATGTGAGAAAGAGAGTAAACTGAGGTGTGTCAGAGTCTGCACTGGCGATTCTAGCACGACGTAAAAGCCGTTCGGGTACCTCAAACCGCATCGCAGGCCAAGATGCGATCATACCCGCAGGCAACGTTCAGGGGGTTGCTGTTTACGTGCCTGGGCATCAGATGCTCGCAACATAAAAATCCCCAAAGTCTGCAAGACCTCGTTTTCGGGAAGGCTGTCACAGTCACGAGCAGCTCCAGCTACATCTCCAGCAGTACATCTTTCAACGCCTCATCTGTCTTTTCTCCAAAGGAGATGTTGCATACACAGATTAGCTTGCCTGTCTTGACACTGATCTTTTATTCCTGCTACGTCAGAATACAGTGCATGTACTCAAAACTTAAAAAGTGAGGAGATTTAATACTTTTTTCCCTTTGACTGGTCTGGGTTGCCATTGTAGCCCGCTGTGACGCCTCCTAGCCCTGCTGAGTGTCATTCCCTCCAGAGACTCCAAACCTAGTGCATATCCCAGGTCCCTTGACGTTTCAGCTGTGTTAAGTTGAAATAGCTTCCCAGGCGGATGGAATGGGTAAGAAATACATGGATCTGTTAATCGACGTAGTAGCTTAGAAAGTCACGTCAGCAGGTAGGCCCCAATTCAGAGAAACAGCTGCTTGCTTCTCTACACTTTATCTCAATAGAAGTGCTCTTCTGGCTTGGATATGTGATTAAGTTTATGTCCTAACTTCCCGAGTAGTTTACCTGACCAGCTTATTATTCCAGTCTTTCAATCATTTAATGCTATCATTTTTGAAGTTATGGGCAATTTTAGAGCGAAATCTGCTGTTAATTTGCTACTTTTGAATCTTTTATCAGATTTAGATCAAAGAGATTTTTCTTATTAGAATTCACATGGATAAAATAATATAAACTCACAGCTTTACCACAGCGTGGCATTAGGTGTGATCCAAAGYTGTCATATAAGCCACAGCAAGGATTCTTGAAAAATTACAGTACTCGAAATTGCAGTGGGCAGGGGGTTGTAGGACAGGAAAAAAAGGAAATGTACCAACTTCTAAAACTTACCTTGTTCTAAATTATGTCAGGAGTAAAAATTAGCATTTTCTATTTTCGYATTTTCCTGATGATCAATTTTGTACTTGGAATATTGTAGCCGTACAAAAAAGCTTACAAATACTTGCAGATCCAAATATGTAGGAGAAAGAGAAAATGATGGTGAAAATCTGCATTCTGAGGATTTGAAAAAGGCAGCTGTGATCYTTTATCTGAGCAGAGGCTGAATCTTGATACTAAAGTCTCTAGTGCTATTATGTTCCATGTTAATGCAACACATTTTACCTTACAGCAATTTTCACTGAGAACAGACCAAGATAAAGAGCGCAGACAATGGAGTTACAGGGGTAAGCTTGACAGAGGGGGATAGAAATGGGCACAGGTGGTGTCACTTCTTTCTYGATTAGCATTTTTCTCCAGAAATGGGGGTGAGAATGGGGCACCCTTGTTAAGCGTAGCATGGAAACCACTTGGTCTRGCATGGCATCATCCAGAGGCTGCAGGGGAGCTCCCTTCAAAGAAGGTAGCCCTGTGCTTTCCTGGATGTACTCACGCTCTCCACCTGCTTTCCCTGAGCAGAAGATCAAAGTGGAATTGTTCTGTCCATGTTGTAACACTGAATTACTGAGTTAACTGACTCTGAATTAATGACAGCTGAACAAAATATGCATGTGTGTATGTATGTTGTATGTAAATTAAATAGGCATATCAATGCAAATATAGTTTTCCATAGCTACTGAGGCATACAAGAATGTGTGAAGTTCTGTATTTAAATGAATCTTTTCTCTTGAATTGGAATCAAAAGAGATGGGAACAAATTCACCTAACTTTCTGAAATAATGGAGGAAGATAAATTTTGTGTCTGTATTTTGACTATATTTTATCACTGAAGTTACTCTCACATCCATGCATATCAAAACAGGAAAGAACTAAAGTGAATTAAGATGAAYGAATCTAATCTTTTTTAAATCCAAACAATAATGCAGTGAAGCTAGAGAGTTATAGAGTTATAGTGTGTACTCCTCCAGCAAACCCACTGCCACAAGTTCTAGGTTAATGGCCTCAAACAGCCATTCCATATTCCATAGAAATAATAGGATTCCTCACAACAAAAAAATTAAAGCCTGTTTGTTCAGCAGATGGAGCTGGTCTTAGACCTTTAGGTTATATCTCTAGTAATAAAGTCAGTGTGCTCAGGATTGTTTCCTAGAYGTTAAAACCACCAGAAAGCACAAAACTGCCCACATCTCTGCAAGTAAAATCTCTGCTTCCTTTGCACACTGCCTATTGCAAATGCCCCCCTGGACACTGTAGTCCCTGAACTGCCCTGAAGAGGCTGGCTGGCAGGAGAGGGCACAAGGCAGGTGGGCACCATCCCAGCGAAATGCRAGGGGTGGCCACGTGCTGACACGGCTTACGTTTCTAGGAAAGAGGAAGCCTTATAGGACAGAGCCATCACGGACTTCACTACCTTCTACTTGGCTTGTATTTATTCATCTTCTGCATTGCTTCCAGTAACATGAAGATAGAGAATATGTTGCAAAATGTACAAATCACCATCTTCCATAAATCTGTACTGTTTGAGAGCTTAGAGAAGTGAAGAAGAAAGGAACACCACGTATATATGAGTGACATCACTTATTACTGCTCGTTGCTCAGTGTTCAGATACCATGGTTTCGAGGACCATGTTTGCAATAACGACTAGCTACACACAAAACATTTTTTAATTCCATAGCTATATACAAAATAAGTTTCAAATCCCCTAGATATGTCTATCTCTCTGTGCTTTAATGTTCATGAGTAATATGACTTTTTGCAATGCCAGCTGAACTTGCACATGATATAATAAAGCCAGACTTGTTTTGTTAGACTTACTTGCTTACTTCCTATGCCACATTTTCAGAGGAAATACTCTTTCTCTTATCTTCTTCCCAAGCCTTTTAGTAGTCTGCTATTTTCCTAAAAAAGGAAGTATAATTTTTCCCTAAACAACATGGAATAAAACTTTTTACTAATTCATTTTTCATATTATTACTAATAATATTTTAATTTAATCTTAAGAATAGGCAAATCAGCTAGTTTTTGCTGAAGCTCCCCAACAACCTGTGGATTTTCAGCATGGAAAAGTTTTACCCAGGCTTCTGGACACGCACAATACATGTATGTAATGACACCACTGGTCATTAGATAAGAGACAGCGTAATGTGTACATAACAAAAATTTGAATTTTGGAAAAATTTTATGTTTTGTGAATTTAAACAATTCCCATTTATATGCAAACATAGTTGCAAATAAAAAGGAACTTACAGAGGCAAATTTCCCTGGCCAATTCACTATCTCCATTACCTACAGCAGGGCACCAGGCGCTCTTGGGAAGCCTCGTGTCCGGGAGGGAGCTTGGGCTGGGCTCTGCGCTGCTCCTGGTTYTCCTGCCGAGGAGCTGGGATGATCCTGGCATAAAGGTGATGRAGTCCACGCACTCTTAAAGGTCCAGCTTTTCCTAAGAGTGGCAGCTTTGAAAATACGSCTTTCTGCTCATCACCGGTCAGCACAGCGTGTCTGCACACAGCAATGCCAGTTCTTTGTAATTCAACTGAAAACCACTGTTAACCAGCCATGCGTGGAAAAACAGATGACGAAGTGCTTCGTCTGTATGCTTACTGCTGGGCAAAGAGGAGTGCAGGAATTTTTTTAATGAAAGGGCATACGTGTGATTAAAATGTGAACAATTACAAGCATGACTAAAATTAATTTCTAAGTGTAGTATTACAGTTTAATAATTTTCATTTCATAGCCTCGGCAGATGTGTGTCAAAATATATGAAGGAAAAAATAGCATGTTTTTCAGTGTGTCTCAGAACATTTTAAAGCACATAAATAATAACTATCATAATTTGAAAAATATTTTCAGGAAACTTACTTTTATTTAGTGAAGWAATGCTGTTAGCCATTCTGGCAGTTAGTAAAATGTAATAGGGTATCAGGTTTTTGGAAGGAATGAGCAGGAATATTTCCTAAACAGGACGCCCTGTACCTGTGTTTTGAGGGTGTTTTCCCCAGTTCTTTTGAGCCAAATAATAATYAGTGAGTTTATAAAAACATCATTACTGTCTTTCAGAAAGTTCACTGATACACAGTCATTTGCATCCAATAGATGTGGAAGCTGAGGCACATTAAAGTAAAAAAGCTCAGCCAAAGGCTAATGTAAGATCTCTGGTAGAAGTGAAAATCAAAGCAAGACAATGCTGATTTGAAACTATTGCATCATCTTACTAAATCTGAAGTTTGTGTTTCAGGGTTTTCAAATTTGGAGTTACCATTCACTTAGAAGAACACCCAAGTACAAGGAGTTTTGAATAGCAACATGCAGAAGTACCACTACAAAAGTGTCATCCATGTTGGGCAGGTCTCCAYTAGGAAAGGATCATGTATCTAAATTCCCAGTTCTGAACAAGTAAGAGAGGACCGTGGTAAATCTGTTCACTGTAACACAAGTGACCTGTAAGACAAGATAACATAGCTCCAGGAAGAAAGCTCTGAGAAAATATTTCATTTTCTCTTGACCCTATTCTCAGCCTTTCATAGTATCAATTTCCTTGACTTTCCTTGGGGTTTTTTTCCAGAGTTTAAGATGACAACACCATGCAACAGATATGGAGAAACCTCTGCTGTCCATTTTTGTCCATGAAGGGAAAAATAGAGAAAGAAGAGCAGCTGAGTTAGGGGTAGATTTCAGTCTTTTTAACCTTTTGCATTTAACCTTCTAAAATATTTGAGCTTTACTGGGCATTTCAGCCTGACATAAATATGGAAGGGACTTTCTGCTAGTCAGAAAACTATTTTAGGCTCTCTTGCAAATACTTGTAGGTAAATCTTATTTTGTTTATATATGTGATGCAATTTTTTTTCTCTAAGGCTGATTGGTAAGAAAAGTAAGGAATTGCAAAAGCTGAGACTACTGTATTAACCTGGGCAGTAATTCTTTTTTTTGGGTTCACTTCATAAGATGCAGAAGACCTTTGAATTGTGAATTATATCCCACAGCGTTTGCATGTGCAACAATATTAGCTTCTAATAGTTCTAATAAAGAGATCTAAAAATGCATAAGCTTGTTTGTGAAGTTGTTTGTTTGTTTGTTTGTTTATTTATTTATTTATTTATTTATTTATTTGTGGTAGGGAGAAATTATACTATTGATTAGACCAGGGAAAAGACTGTCAGTCTTTTTGACTTGAAATTCTTTCATCAGGTCTCTGCTTATATAGAAATAACACTTAAGCCAGGCCACTTTCCTAAAGGAAGCCTCTGTAATAACTACATATACTTTTAAAAAACATGCCAATTTTTGAGTCTGATTCAAACATGCAGAAAATCTTTCCAAATACTATATTATTTACATTCTAAATGAATCTAGTTGTAAACAATAGGAGAAATAAAATAAGTTGTGTCAATTTAAAATTTGAAGAAAAAGGAATAGAACAAATAGATTTGAGTGGTAAGTGAACCTGCTTTAGAATATGAGATCTGATCATATTTAAGTATGTGCCAGATCCTGTCATCATTACTGGTCATCTGGTTTCCTTATTACAAAATTAACATGCTCTAAGTTCACAAGTTAGCTAGTTACTTTTTAGGGAAAATAGAGGGATTTCATTTTGTAGCGAAAAGGATAAAGATAAGTAGCTTATGAAAAATTATTAATTTAGTATCATATGTTCATCTTATAATCCCTTCAGCTTGCCTCTTTGCATTGAAATTGTTCTTTATTATTAACAGTTATTATTTTGGCTTCTTTGTGAAATTTAAAACAGTGGGTATTCACTTGCTCTTATTTCTCTCTCTTGTGTGGAGCAGAACAAAAATTGAATATATGTAGGACTTGCCTTATTATTTTAGAGCTTTATAGCATGACTTAATCCTTCAACAGAATAAATATGTAGACAGCACTCAGTCAGGACATAGTTAGGGAATAGTTGCACACTTTTAATGTCAATTCACTAGATAATTTATGTAAAAGGAATATTGCTTGAGGTAGATAAACCATTAAAAATAGTTTTGTATAACCCTTGTTTTAAAATCACCTAGTGTTTCTGATTCTTTTTGTTGGAAACGGATGCTTTTACTGTTAGAGGGGAAAAAGGCTACTAGTCAGGATATTTTTTATTACAATGAGTGAAATACTTGGAGTGGAGAAGCAGTTCTTTTACAAACTTGACTCTTAATCTTTTTAACCTTTCAATTAGTATAACAAAACAATAGCCTTTGGGTTCTTATCTTGGCTTTTTACTAGTGTCACAAAATATTAATTCTTTCAGGTAGAAACTGTTGTCTTTAGAAAGAGAAATTTCAGTAATTTAAGCTGAATTTAAACTTGTATTGTTCAAAATAAATGCCTAAGTGTTGCTTCAAAGCACGAATTCCCGCTACCTGCAGCTTCATTTCAGCCTTAAGACAGAATGAATACTGCTCCCGTTGAAGGCAACAGTAATTTTAATACTAACATTCTTGAGAAAAGAATCAAGAAGCAGTTATGTCTTAATTTTCAGGCATATTTTGCATTTGTCAGTTGTATTAAGTGTAGTGGATGCTGARGTGTTCAGCATTCTAGAAAAATCAAACAATTAGTGATAATGCAAGTGATAATGRTCAATTCCTTAATATAGTCAACTCCCTTTGCCTTATTTTTGTAGGTAGACCCTACATTTCAGTGAGTTTACTGAAATCTTGTAGCAATTGGAGAAGTCATCTTACCTTCCTTTCCGAGAAGAGATAATAGTTATACATAGACAAACACAAATACTTTGTGCTAGTGTTCCTTGTGTTACTCCAAATGATAATGACTACGTGTTGCTATTTACTTGTGTATAATCATTACGTGYTTTTAATTTTGATACTTAAAATATTTCATATTATGAACATGTAGCTGAAAGATAATTGAAATTCTGAAATAGGGGCTGTTTATTTGAATTATATTTGTACTGAGGAATTCTCACAGTGTCTGGAACTCTACTATACAAACATTCCACAGCTGAGAAGCAAATTCATTAGAACTGGGTTTTATTATTAATATTAGGTAGTCATTTTTTTCTATTTTTTAAATATTGGGCTCATTGCAATAGAAGCTTTCTRAATCATATCTGTACTAACAGGGTTTAAAGTTTGTTGTATCAAAATTTTGATTTTATCCTTCACCCATTTTTTGGTTCAGACTGGTTGTATATTTGGYATATTGGGTCTTTAGTATGCAGTAAGCATTTTGTACCATTTTCATGGTGTGTCACTTAAATGCTCAATGGTAAAGAATGAAATATGTTTCCTTATTTTTTTCTTTACTCTTTGCTAAATTAACTCTTTGATTGTATAATTTAGTTTCATAAGTATCTTATATCCTACACATAGAACAAAAGAAAGTCAAAGACATTTTAATCACCTGCCAAAATATATTTTTAACTTTCRGTCTCACACTTCCTCACAAAGTCTGAGCAGTGAATGATTGAATTTTAAATTCATTTTATATTTTTCATATTAAAATGAGCTCTAAGACTGGTGTTTAAATTGGGGTTAGTATTCGGTGGGAGGTAAAATGTTTCTGATTTTATTTTTTATACTTCAGCATTTCCTTTCTTTTTTCATTGTATTTGTTCAATGCTTCCATGTACTAATATTTGTTAATATGAGCTATGTTAGATATCTGTTCGCTTATCTCAGAGTCTGTGGTCTGAGCTGAACCCAAATTTAACCTTAAATTACACRCAGACCCAGCGTACTGAATTTGGATGAAAGTGCTAAAAGTATTTATTTTTTTCTCCTCATCATATTACACAGAAGTACTTCAGTCATTCAAATTAGTAATTCTTATCTTCATTCTTAAATCTCATCTGTTGTCTAAATTCCACAATTGACRCTTTGCTTTACATCACGGTTCACTAAAAAGACTTTTAAAAACACGATTGAGCATTTTTGGCAAAAATTTTGGTCTACTCCTTTGTGTTCACTTAATGAAAAAAAACTGCTCATAAGGAGATGACATCTTTTTTTCTACATTCATTTCCTACTTTAATGTCATCATAACCTCCTATAGTAGCTTTCCACAACAAGCATATTCTACTCAGCCTACCCAATTCCAGTAGCTTTTTCTGTTAAAKTTAGATCGCTTTAATGCTTTAATTTTAGTGCTTGCTGATAAAATGTATATCAYTTCAGGCGAGTTGTTTGTTAGCATGGTGTACTGTAACATTTGTGTACTGCTGGCACCACTTTGTATCCCAGTATGTTCAAATCTTTGTGAATTCTTGTGGCTTGGATTACACTGAGCCCTTTATCAGTTTTATCTTACTAAATGCAAGTAACTCTGCCCAGTTTTATCCTTACATGAAACRTTTTTCATGTGGTCAGTCATTAGGACACGACAGGGTGGAATTCAACTRTATTCCCAACAATGAAGCAATGCCAGATTTTTGTGTTCACCAAAGTAAAGCAGGTCATAAATAGGATCTGRAATCTAGATTTATACTTCTACATTAAAAATGGAAACATAATTTAAAAATTCTAACCATAGATCATTTTGTTTATATTTGCATCATTTTACATATTTTATTTTTTGTAAATGAATGGCAATTTAAGTAGTAGCTTTTCAATATTTAACATCTTCTGTCGTAACGCTTCTTTCTGAACTTTCTTATTATCTGTAAACTATCAGCTGTTTGTGGAAGTACTTTGAAATATAGTCAATGACATATCCTGTTTTCTTTAAACTGTAGTTCACCTTCCTAATAAATTATAAACCTCATGCTCTTTAGAGGCTGATCCCACAGCACACCTCCTGCTGCTGTTAGCAGGATTGCCCAGTTCGCCCAGTCCAGGCATTCAGACACTGGCAGGGAAGTTCTGCCCTGCCCCTTCAATGCGATATGTTGCATTGCCACAGCTTTGGCAAAATTTTGGAAGACCACCTATAGCTCTCTTCTGCCAAGCCTCTATGAACTTACCCCTCCAGAAAACAGCTTTTAATGATGTCTGCAGGTTCCTATTAAGTCAACTTCCCTTTTTTTAAACAGTATAAAATACCCAGAGAAGTAAGACTAAGAAATAAATGAAGAAGCACTGATTCTGCTCAGTTTTCCCAAAGGATATGTTGACTGTAGCTAGAAAGTGAAGTTGATAAAAATACTGGTTTAGAAAATTAGGAGACTTTGATATAGATACATAGGGAAAAGACCAGTGGGAGTCGATATATATTTTGCTTTAATCTTCACTTAATTTCAAATTTCAAACATGAAAAATAATCTAGTCAAACAAATGGCAAAAATTAAAAAGAACAGAGTTTTGCCTATAAGATGCGTGCAATAACTATGCATGCAATGTAACAGCTAAAACTACTATAGCAGAATTTCCTATAGTTCATCCATTTATGGCCCTGCTAGGACATTAAATGTGATCTTGTTCACAGCTAATCCTATTAAACATCATATTGGCTAGTTAAAGTCAATGATTTTGACCAGCTAACATCCTCCCGGATGAGCTTTGTACTCACTAGAGGCAAAATCATGTTAAAACTCAAACTGTCTTATGTGACTCCACCAGCATCCATCAGCTTTTTTATAAAAGGGTAAGGAGTCTACTTTTGGTTTGGCAGCTTCCCGTATATCCCGGAGGATCCTGGAAACCCAACACACGCAGGGGCTAATAACAAGAAATGCCCTGTACAAGGGCTCTCTTCTCCAGTGTTCCTCCTGTGCCCGTCTTCCCGATAATTTGACTTTAAAGTTCACACCTATGCAGAGCTGAAACATATGAAAGCTAATTACTACCGCTGTAGGAAGAAACTTGATAATGTGACTAAYAAGCAGCAAGATAACAGGTTAGAAAAGCAGGATGTCCATAATCTAACAGATTTGCGTATATCTGTGGTATTAAACAAAAGGGCTGAACACAGTAAGAAATATCCAAATTTAGTATGTAAAGAGAGATAATGTGACTTAAACACATGATGCTACTGCAGATTGTAGCTTCAGTATTTGCTTAGCACAGGAATAAAAAGCAATTAATGAATTACAAAGAGGATTGTGATACAGTGTATAAGGACGCGATTACATGTATATGAAGGCGATTTGTAGATTTGTGGCTGAATGCTCATGCACTCGTGTGCGCAGTTTTGTCAGCAGCACATGGTATCAGGCTTGTTACTTGCCATATTCCCCAAATAAAGAAATCTAGGTGACATTTCTGGTGTCAAGCTGTACTTTATGGTTAGGCAAGGCTGAGGAAGTTAGTTTCTGGAAGAGACAAGATTTAGGAACAGTCTGGAGGAGCCAGCTGTGGCCAGAAGATAAGCAGATGCATCCTGTTACGCCTGTTGTTGGTGGGAGTTCATACAATATCTGAAATGTGGATATTGAACGGTGGGATGGAGTGGCCAGTCGCTTGCAGAAGAGGCAAAYAGTGGAAGCGGCAGCCAGTGAGTGACCAGAGAAGTGACCAGTTTACATAACATTCCTGTTACGTAAAATAAAATATTGAGTTCAAATTGTCTTTGGTTTCTATATGCTTAGAGTGTGGCCACACATGAAACTATTATTGGCCTATTTTTTTTTCTAGGCTCTCACCCTCCTCCATGCTCTATATACTTCCGAAAATCTAGTTACAGTTTGAATACTTAGAAATTTAACAGAATTGGTGCTGACTACTCAGAATTGGCCAGAAGATAAATGAGATCAAGGAAATTTCGGGGGGGGGGGAGAGTTCCTCAAGGTTTTTTAAATGAAACACTTATGCGCTTTCCTACTCTCTAATTTGTGCCGTTGTTAATTCTTGTTTTCCAATAATTTTATCAAATGATTAAAAATTGATTGAGAGCATATACACCTTTAAAATACATTTAAAACCCCGTCCTGCGCAGGACTTGCAAGACTTCTGTAAAATCAGTCCATAATTTAAGTTCTCACAATAATTTAAATCTTATAAAGGAAACTACCAATAACAGAAAAAGCAATGTAAGCAATAAATATCCTTGCCAGTATCCTAATGGTATTTAAACATAATTATATATGTTTAATTTTTCATGTAATTAATTGCAAAATAATTTGACTTGCAATGGAAATGAGATTTCAAAATTACAGCAAGCTAATTCAGACATATGGTTATGAGTCCTGCCAAAGGCTGCAAAATCCATTATGTTTCTTTCAAAAAGGCACAAACAGAATAACTGCACATGAGTGAAGCCTGTTTTCATTACATTTTTAAGGTCAAGCTATTTTTAATGAAACTTTTTATTTTTTTTTAATGTGCCTCTTTTCCCCCTTTCTCGCTTCCAGTCCAGTTAGTGCAGTGATTTAGTTCTGCTGCGTTTATTAGCGCTGGTTCCACGTTTCCGGAGGGCCCTGGCTGATTTTGCCCCGGCGAGGATCGCCCCGGGTCTCCGGTGTGCCTCCAGACGGAGGCAGCAGCACCCTCGCCGACGGCAGGGGGACGCTGCCGCCCGGCCCGGCCCGGCCCGGCCCGGCCCGGCCCGGCCCGCTCCCGCAGCGCGCTCCCGACAGGCGGCACCGCCGCGCTCCGCTCGGGTGCGCGGCGCCGCGGCGAGGAGCAGCTCCGAGAGGAGAGGCGGCGCCGCCACACGGTTAATTACGGCCGGGCCACTCCCGCGGCGGTGACGGGGAGTCCCCGCGGGCGGGGCCCCGCAGCCCCGGCGCGCGCGCGCGCGCAGGGGATTCCCCCTCCGCCCCGCTCGGAACGTTCGGGATCGTTCCCGTGACGTCACGGCAGGGGGGCTCCCCGCCGGCTGGGGGTGCGGGGCGCCTGGAAACGCCTCCTCGGCGCGGCGCGGCGCGGCCCCTGGAAGCCCGGCCCCTGGAAGCCCCGCCCCTGGCTCGCGGCGGGGTCCCGCGGCGCCGCGGCTCTCGCGAGGTTTGGGCGCGCAGAGCATTGCGGCTCGGAGCGGCGCCATTTTGGGAGCGCGGCGAGCGGTGTGTGTGTGAGTGCGGTGTGTGGGCGGGTGGGTGCGCGCGCGGGGCGGAGCGCAGCGCCGCGCAGCTCAGCGCCGCGCCGGGACCCTCC
>NW_028185372.1:8239542-8263000 GCF_003343005.1 Rhea americana
GGGGGGGAGCGGGGCAGCTGCGTGCGCGGCTCCAGGCACTTTGAAAACAGACGCGGCCGAGACCGGCGGGCTGCCGCCTGCGCCCGGCCCGGCCCCCCACCCCGGCGGCGCGCCCGCGGGATTCCCCGGGYAGCTCTTCACCCTTCGGGATTTTGATCTTCGCTGGTTTTTGCTTTGCGCTTTTGCTGGGTGTTCTTAATCCGTATCGGCGGCTTCCTCTTTTGGTGCTTTTTGTAGCTTTTATTTTTTTTCCTTCCTAAAAAAAAGGCAAAAAAAGCAGGCTCCTCCTTTTCTCTTTGGATTTTGCTCCTTATAAATTGGAAGAGTTATCTGTCTGCAGGAGGACAGGAGAACCTTTTCCCTGTTATGCTGTATTCCCTAATAAACATTTTTATTTCTTCCGCATGTGAATGAAGGTTTAACTGATGCTTCTGTATTTTGTTTGATGGCCTGATAGCATATGTGTCTGCTTGTTAAGATTCAGGTTTACATACTTGTCTAATGACGATTCAGATTTCAGAGAAAAAACCTGATTGTTCTGGTTCTTTTTCCCATAGGCGATTTGGATTACAAAGAGAGTTCTGGATTTGGGGCCTTTTGCTTCTGCTGATAGAGGGGAAAGGTGAAAATTGACCTGCAGCAGTTGCTTCGTTTGAAAGGGGAGAAATACCAGACACTGACCTGGAATTGTTTGTCCAAGTACTTCCTCCTGAAAACGCTTCTGAAACAATTAGTAAACATCTAAGAAGTGAATTGAAATTTTGAAGACTCGAGCTTCCTCAAGAAAGGAAGCGCAGAACAGCTTGCCCTTGGACGCTTTTGTCCACATGACATGGATACGTGGCTAAATTTATCAAGTTCCAAATACTTCTGCTGTCAAGTTAAAGTGCTTTTTTGCTTTTAGTTACTTTTATTTTCCGAGCTAAATCCTGTTTGAGTCATAGGTGTAATTAGCTTTGTTATCTGGTTCCAGGTTAAAAGCAGCCTGAGTCACTGGATAGACATTGTTGAAAAGTTTCATGGCAGATCTTTTTACTCTTATTTTATTTTTTAGATTTTCTGACATAGCCTTTTTTCATTTTGCAATGAGACCTATTTTCTAAATGAAGAGTCTAACAGAAAATTCTTTATCATTTTTTCTTTTACATTTTATTTAATATTTTTGTTCAAAAATGTTGCCAATAAGCAATATGGTGGTATCCAGATAGCTGTTGTTTACAGATGCCACTATTATCTGAAGCTAGGAAATGTTCTTCAGTTCAGATGTGAAATTTGGATTTTCAGCTTTACTCTTTGCAGCATAGAAAGTGTATTTATTTCACTTGGAGCTGATGCTTCTTATAGTGATACATACATGGAATAAAGAAGACAAAAAGCTGTGAAAGGAAGAAAAGGAGCTTAAGTCAGAGACTTGGAAAACTTTGGAAATAACTTTGCGGAATCTTTAAGCGGGAAGGATGGGTAGCTGATTCTGTGAGGTGAAATCTATGTCAAACAGCTACGAATGTAGTATCAGCAAGAATTTGGGATATTATCTCAAGGAAAACAAACTGGAAAAGTATAAATCACAGAGAACTAACACCTTGTGCAGTCCTCTTGGATTAGGTAAGTATTGTAGTGTTCATAAGTCAGTTTACACTTGAGTAAATGTTTTGTCAGTAGAATAGCAAAAAAGATGATGGGTTTTCTTGAACCTTGAAATGGGCTAGCAGAACTTACAGTGTTTAATTAGCAGAATGAGTATTTTGAGAAATGGAAGTGTATATAAGTTACAGAAAAGAGCAGTACCTAAGTAGGAGAGTAATTTTGGGGGATGGGAAGGAGATTAAAAAATATGTGCTCTTAGAATCTCTAGGTAACTTATTTTCTCTGTGTTGATATTGTAATCTCAGGAACGATCTGTTGAGCTCATTGAACAAGTCTGTTGAATGGTTTACATGTCTCAGTCTTCCTCTTTGCATTAGACATTTTTCAGCACGAAGGTCTCATAATRTAGCATGACTCTTTTCTTCCTCCCATACTTATCTAAGCTAAATATTCATTACCTAACACTTGTTTACTGCATATGCAAACTTTTTTTAAAAATACTTTGATGTTTTAAGGTTGTATTCAGAGTAATTTCCTATTCTGTGATGGGAATGAATATGAATCTAATCTTGAAATTATAGCATAGTAAAAAGAAAAAAACTGTTTGGAAGGGTTCAAGTACCAGCAGGCTGGTTAACTGAACAATTTTACATGTTGTTATTATTAGAAGTATTGCTGTTTACCTGTCAACTTTCCTCCCAAGTGAGGGAACATTTCTGAAAATGGATATAGTTTAAATTCTGAAATAAATGTATTTACAATAATTTCTCTGCAGGTTTGCTTTCAGCTGAATTGCTACTTCCTCAAAGAAAATTAAGATGGACAGAACAACTTAATTCAAAAGTCAGTGGTAATTTTGTTAAATTCTTCACCCCTTCCCTCCCCTATTATTCATAAAGCTTTAAATAGTAAAAGCATTAATGCATAAACTGTAGGCTGAGTGTCTGGTAAAGGTAAAGGTGACGCATACATCTTAATAGCCACCTTCTCTTTTTAAAAGTTTTTTAGAGCTTCTGCAGTACTGAAGTACCAGTAATACTGAGCAATAAAAACAATTAGATCTCTCTAAGGATACTGCAAAGCCTAGTAGAAAAGTAATAGCATGACAAATGGAGTCTGGGGATTACTATGATGTGTTTTTTTTTTTTCTCCCTGCAACTTATTTTGACCGTAAGTAAAAGGCTTGCACTTAAATCAATATTTTAAATAATTTTTTTAGGATTACTGAAGTAATTATTAATTGTTTTGTCAGTATCTAAAAGTTGCTATAGCTTCAGTATTTTGGTTTGTTTCAATGGCCTTACTGTTTTGTTATTTTAACTTCTGCTTTAATTTTGCTATTTTGAAAATATGAAGACTGTGGAGCATAAATAGGAGTCTGTTTCTGTAGTCTCTTGTGGCTGTGGCTTGGGGCTCTCCTACATTGAATCTCTTGCTGTGGCTGGGAATTGACTCCTTAGAGTGGATGAACTGAGCCACATGTAGAGGAAGCAAACCAAGAGAGAAATACTGTCTTTCTCCTCCTCTTAGTTGGAGTAGCTTGTGTTTTGCTTCAAACCGTTTGGTAAATGGAAAGAATACAAGTGTAAGTGACTGTCTCATTAAACTTTGTCTATTGCTAGCCCATGACGTAGTAATAGAAGTGCCTCAATGCCTGAAAAAAGTTGTATTTTTTTTCCAAGCTATTAACTTTCAGTGGCATGAGAACGTCTTTATGAGGATTTTTCACTGAAATTAGGGAGCTGCACCCCACTTTGTAGAACACTTACTGTTTAGAATGACTTATTGCTCTGGACTCTGTTTCTGTCTTTGATGTGTTGAAAAGTTTACCTTCTGATCTTGTTAAATTAACCCTTTCATTATATGTTTCTGGCTAGTAGTAGGAGAACTTTTTTTTTCCCTCCTATTTTCATTGTGTTTTTACTTCAGAACTGCAGTTCTTATTTGTGTACATTTGTATTTGACAGTCAGATGTACTTTTCTGTTGTGTCTGTATACTTTGAGCAAAATTCGTTGAGTGAGGCCCACTGAGTAGAAAATGCCTCRCACGTTGGTCCATTTTAATACCTTCTTTAGATTTTTACTTGTACATGCTGAGGGTCTAAGTGGTTTGCAGATAAGTATGAAGATAAGGTCCTTACCCTAGAGAGCKTATGCTTTAAGCCTTGTTGTAAGCATAGTTTTTGTCCCGGAATAATGTCAGCAGTTGGTTCCTTTACTAATACAGTTATTTTGGTTACAATATAAATGTACCCATTTTAGGATTTTAAGGTGTCTTAAATGGTGTAGGTTGCTCTACTGTAGGAATGAATTGTGTTGTTGGAAGCTTTTAAGTGGAAGCAGAATTTAAAATTTGCAACAAAGTAGAGATGTAATTAAATCTATAAAGTGATGTAGGAAAACTGTGCAGATATTTAGATTTGTTAGTTCTTTACAAGCTAATATACTTTAAGCTATTCTTTTCCATTGTTGTGAGTTTACTTTGTTGAAAATGTGTGGATAAAACAGTTTGACAGTGTTGGTCCATGGAGGACTTAGGGAGTGTTTGCACTTAGTAGTAAAAAGAAAAAAAAATAGCAAGTTTTGCTCTGTAGTGAGAATTATTTGCAGACCTTAATTAAAAAACAATCTTGAATGAGATTTAGCATGCTTTTTATTTTTTGTTACTGTGGTCTTTTTTGTGCAATATTATTATATAGTAAGTGATAAGCTGTATGTAGAGGGGAGAGATCTGGTGCCATCAACTTTTCTACAATCATTTCCTTTCCTACTTTGTGTAAGCATGCTCTGGGAAACAGTTGAAGTTGTTTTTCTACATTATACACTTGATAAACATAAAAACTATCACCTTTTTCAACATTTTTTCCTTAACATTCCTTGTGAAGACTCCTAAGTGCAGAAACATTCCCAGTGATTTTGTTACATAACGTATATTGAACTGTGGCAGTTTTACTGTGCAAATGCTTTGCCTTTTGGGCTTTGATCCTTGCAGAGGAAAATAGATCAGTATATATGTATCTTCTTATTATGTGGTGTTGCAACTGTAGAATTTCAAGCAGAGGGAACCCAGTTGTATTTTATCTTTAAATATGAAATTAATCTGTGTTATGAAGTTTTTTTATTCTTAGATTCTGCTACAGTGGAAGAGGCTTTTTGGAATAAAAGTAATGGACAATCATTCTAAGCTTTCTCATTAACAGTTTGTAAAGTACCTGTTTTAAAAGGTAATTTGATTTCTGTGACAGTAATGTATTTGATTCAGAATAATGTCCTAATCCATGTTGCTCATAAACCATATTTAAACCATATCTATATATGAAAGTGAACCATATGGTAAAGAGCAGGGACATGTTTGGGATTTTCAGAACATGAAAGTCTTACAAAGTATGCTGACATTCTAAATCCTTATACAAGATAAAGGTAGTGCTCTTCAGCTGAGTCATCCTCTCATCGAGTACTTGAGTGCTAGGTAGAAACACAGGTGTTTTGTCTTTTCCTTTTGAAGTTAGGCTGGAGGGCTACCTCTGTACTAGAGAATGTGTTGATTGAAATGATTGAAAAATTGACTAATGTAGTTTGACTCCATATACTAATTTCTCAGYGTGGCGTATGACTTTAGAAGGTGTTCAGATAGTTCTGACAGAGCAAGTCTTACCACTTCTGGTGGTCTGCAGATAACCTTAGTTTTCAGGTCTTTTTTAGATGAGATGAGGTAGGAAAAAAAATTCTTTTTTTCCTCACTGTCCAGTGCTAAAATTTGTGTCAAAGTAGTTCTGTGATGGATGGTGAGAAAAATGAAACTAAACCTGCAGGTTTTAGTTGGTCTGCAGTAGCATAGTTGACAGGGAAGAGGCTTCAATTGGACTCTAAGAAACTTACTTTTAATATCTGTTGAATATGTGGGAGAGAGAATGTTTAAAGGTTCAACTCCCTTTCACCTAAATAGAGATGAGAATCATTGACAATGTGTTTCTGAGTTCCGATAATTTTAATTGTCCACTTAATTTAAAAAAATTATCAACATTTTGGTTCATAAAGAAGAAAGATGGTCATCTGGTGGTGGGAACTTGAACATATAGTATCTTTACCTCATTAAAAGCAAAATTTTGTAGTTGTCATACCGGCTAATGCTAGATTAGATGAAGCCAGTTTTTGAAGCTGTCCCAAGATCGGAGGATTGTAGGGCCTGTAACTTGGTTGCTTAGGAGGTGCTCTTTTTTTAGTGAGAATTTTGCCTGGTGATGTTTTCCAGAAAACTCCTGACATTGGCAGATAGCTTTCTCTTTAGTTGTCATGAAATGCAGTAAGTCAGTTTGACCTATCTTTGATAGTAGATTTTCTATTCTAATTCCCTTCTAGAAAATGATGTCCCTCCCTTTCCCTCTTGTAGATGGTAAACTTTTTCTAAAATATCATGTGGACTTGGTTAGTGGGCCCCTCTGAATTTCACCTATGCTTGGTTTATCTTCCTAACTGAAGAATTTGGAATACTTGCTGTAGCTCATAGCCAAGGAAACAGAACAGCAAGAACAAGGACAAACTCGAGTCACTGGATAATATATAACTTTGTATTCTTCTAGTGCATCATAACAATACTATAGTATATTGTAGAGTGTAACGCAAGATGCTTACAACTTTCTTTTGCCCAATTTACAGATAYTGTGCTGAAAATTAGTGATAGGTGAGGGTGGATTATCAAATGAGCTTGCAACTGAGGGGTGGAGTTAAGGTTCCCATGCATGGTCTGTGATATGCCATACTTACGGTAATAGTGATCTGTGAGGCAGTAGGTGAAAGATCATAAGTTATGCATACATGGTAATTCTAGATTTTTTCTGAAGACTGTATGTGTGCACGAATATCCAGGTGCTTTTAATGTCTTTTTGCTGTTCCTGAATTTCACTATGCAAATCAATAGACTGAAGTTTTTAACTGGTCTTTAGGGAGCATTGAGAAATTTGAATTCATGTATTCCTTTAAGATCAAGCTTCAGGAATTCATGACTTGAAGCTTCTCTGTTTTTTTTTCTGTTAATAAGCTTACTATTCCACTTAAATAGGTAAGAATACCTGAAGCTTGTGAGTTTATAATTGCCTTTTATTACAATTTTCATCTAACGATCTCTGAAATAATTTGTTACAGAAACTTTCTCCTATATAATTTTTCAGGATATCCAGAGTGTATGAAAAGTGTCYCAGCTGAAAACAGAGCTATTTTTCCTGTCTCTAGCTTCTAGTGGACTTGTTTTAACTGCCAGATTTTTGTAGTTGTTAGTATTAAAAAATTACTTTTCCTATAAAATTTTGGTCAGCTCTGTTTAAATGGAATTAATTTAATAATGTAAATTCCTGAGATAGTCAAAACACACAATCCTTAGTAAATTAAACTTTTAGATTCTTGGTGTTTTGGCTTTTATTATCATATTGGTACTTACTTCAGTGATGCCTCCAATTTTAACTGTTTTCTCCTGGTGACATCCTGAAAAGCAGAGCTGCTTTTTTATTCTGATAGTTCAGACAAATGATACTATCATGGACTCAGGTTTTGTTATTGTTGRTGAAATACACTATCTTAATTATCAAAGACAACTTTCTGAGCTAGGACAATATTTTTATTTTGTTAAAGAGACTGCCTCCCTCACAACAAGAACAGTGGTTGGATATTTTTGAGAATAGCAGTGGGACTGTCCTGCCTCTGCAAGCTAAATACTGGTTAGACAAGTTAAACAACATACTCTTAAAATTGGGTGGGGATTGTCTGATCTCATGTTCTTGTCATCTTAAATGTTCTGATATGCTTTCTTCTGTTTTAGAGTATGTGCATTTTCCTTTATCRTTATTTTTAAGTAACTGTCAGAAAAGTGTAGAGATGTTTCTTCAAGTTCTTGTGACAGCAGAAAACAGTGTTGCTTAGGGAAGAGTCTGTGTAGGAGTTCTATGCTCTTCAAAGGAATTGCCAGAAAAATAGTCATCTTTAAATCCTTTGCAATATTTTACTTTAGTCTGGCACAAATGTTCCAAGAGATGGAATCTAGAGAGCTATTTTGGGGTCCAGTCAGGTTTGGCAGGTTACATGAAGGGAAGAATCTGCCTCTTTTCAAGTGGTCCAGAACACTCTTGGGTTATATTTTAAATGTAATTACAGCAGTATAGTTGTTCATGCTATATTTATGCTGATGGGAAAGACTTGAGCATATGAACTCCTAATTATTTTGTAATAGTCTATTTGAATATTATATAGGTTATATATATAAAGAGCGAATATGGTGCATCTGATTGTAACTACCTATATGTAGATATGCTGTCTGACCCTAAGGAGGTTCAGTGTTTAAAACTGAAGCACCTAATTTCTAAGGTACTGGAGCAAGAGGTGAACTACTAAAGGGAATTTTGTGATTAAGTGACAGGGTAAAACCTTTTGATATTCTAAGTAAATACAAGTTAGTCTTTCAGAACATTTGTAAGTGTTATGTCTTAATTTTTCAAAAGATGCTTTCCAGTTTTAGAACTAGTAAGCAATTAAATGTGTTTTCCTATTTACAGTATCATGAATGTGATCATGTTTATAGTTAAAAAAAAGTGTTTAGTTTTGCATCTTTAAGAGCAACCTAAGCCATTCAAAAACAAAAATGAAAATCTCGGCAAATCACAATGGTTAAATGTCAGTACAAATTACACTATATGCCACAGTTATTTCAACATTCTGCTGTTTAATAATCAGGTACACTCTTTCTTATTTGGCCTGTTTATAGAAAACAGAAATAAAATTCAGAATGTTTGGATTACAAGTACTTCGGCCATTCTCTGTCCCTGCAATATCCTGCAATATCATTTCTCTCCCCATCCTCACTCCTTTGTCTGTGGGGCTTTCCCATTCTCAGTTTACTGATACTCTTGTCCATGTAGGCAGCCAGTGCATGTTCCAGGGAGACAGATTTTTGAGAGTCACTTTTGCAACTCCTGACAAGTGTTACACAGCTTCAGAGATGGTGTTTTTCTGTTTCTGGTCTGTTTGTGTAAGTGTACAAATTCAGAGTGAAGGTTTCTAGTGCTAGGAAGATCTAATAAATAGAAGTGAAGCTAGAAAAACTTCTGGAAAARGGAACGTATTTATAGTAGGGTGACAGTGATTGGTTAAATTTATCTTTTGTAACCCTTTCATTCAAGGTGTCTGTAACCTTTGTTTTCAGGTCAATATTTTAATGCCAGGTTGGAGATCTTTATAAAGGAAATTACTATTGTTCAACTGTGTTGGCAGATGCAGCACRGGAGATGTTATATGAATTTCTAGTATATGAAGGAGGTCCAGTTAGATCGATTCCAGTATCTGATTCTCTTTGTTTTTGTTTGCTTGCTTTAAGACTTTGTCTTTTGTAATTTCCAGTCTTTTATAGATGTCTGGTAAAGGGGAGGGGGGACAGGGAGAAGGCAGACCTTTCTAGGTGTAACTTTTTGCCTTACCCTTTTGCTCCATGGCTTTTGCTTGTGTGACTGCTTCTTGGTTTATCACTATAGCTAAGCAAGTTAATAAATCCCTCTGATTCTGTCTGTAGTAACTTGCCAGTTACTGTCTCCTGTCTGTAAATGAGTCTGTGTCTACATTGTATTCTAATTTTTAATGTGCTATGCAGGGGTATGAGCGAGACTAACAGATGTTTGCTTGGGTTCTGTGCTGTTTTGCCAGTAATGTTCTTACGCTTCACTGGCATAGTGAATTTAAAAACTTAACATTTCTAACTGCTGCCCTGTATTCCTGTTCTGCCTATTTAGTGAAATCCTTCAGGAGTGAAGGAGGATGTACTCTGTAACTGGATGTGTTTATATCCCTAATTTAGGACAAATATTCTTTCTTTTTTTTTTCCTAATGAGAGAAAAATTTTATTTTTGCTGGAAGAAACTGCACACTTAACTAAAATGCGAGTACTTAAGTTTGTTAAACCTGAGACGTATTACATAACACTTTCAGGTAGTTTGTTCAACTAGTTCTCCTTTATCTGAGTATTTCATGCCTGTTTTATATGTTAACCACGTGCAGGCTCTTAGCTTCTAAACAAGCTTTGTAAGCAAAACTTAAATGTTAGTTATTTCAACTGTTGTATAATGTTCTTATTAATAATGGATTAAAGTTTGCATCTAATGTTAAGATTGTAATACAAGATGAAGCCCGAAGAAGTAATTTGTTGTAAATTCATTTGCAAGTTAATCAATGCAGTCTGTTTCGTGCTTTTTTTGCACCATACTGAATTCTATTCTATTGCAGAAAAAATTAAAAATTCAATTTATATATTTTGTAGTGTGTGCTCTTTGTATTTAAAATGTTTGATTTTTAAACACTATGTKGGCTTAAAGGAGCATAGTTCAATGGGGAGGGAAGGAGGAGAAAATGGCATGAACTGTGTTCTTGTGGATTCATTATTACAGTATTATATTTGTGTACATGCATTGTGTTATAAGTTAAACTGTGTAATTACAATTCGTTCGTAGTTCCTGACTTTGCCAATTGTTGTTATGCTTCAAAGATTCAAACACTTGTGTTAGTGTTTGAGAATCTTGTTCTTCGGATATTTAAAACTACTACATTTCTAGCCTCAATCTGTTACAACCGTTATCATCTTGTGATTCTTATGATCACATAAGAATGTGGATTAACAGATAATTCATATCTCAATGGAATTTACTCCTTAACACACATTCAGAGCCACTGTTTAAATATCTCTTAGGCCCTGTAGGTGAGATAATCAAGCCAAGTTCTTTTCTTAGTCTGTTCTGGTTCCTGATCACTAAAATTTCTTATTGTATTCAGTAAAGTTCTGAATTTCAAAATTGTTCCTTTAAATATGATCACGTTCTGTGATGGTACTTTCACACACACACAAAATACAGTGTATGGAAAACTGACTCAACTGTTTCAGATTTGATTTCTTCATTTAATAGAGTAAGCACAAGCTAATGAAATGAGTTGTTTATTTAGGTCAATCTTTGTTATTATCGTGAGTTGATTCTAGATGTTTTTTCTTAGCTTTTTCACAGAGCTCTTGATTTCTAATTTGTATAATTACTCTCTGTTACTCTCAAGTGTTGCCTTTATTTTAAGGAAAGACGATGCATTACGTTTTCCCAAATACTTTTCAGATGAGGCAAATAAATGAAAAAGAATGCTTTCAACTATAGTAACTGGTGAAAAATACTTTGTTAGAAAAGAATCCTATGAACCAAGCCATTAAAAAAAAAAAAAAAAAAAGAAAGAAAAGAAAATTTGAATGTTGGCTCAGCATATGTGGTGCAATGTTTTTCTTATTTGAGTTGCTACTGTGGTTCAAAGTTGTATTACTGAGTTATCTTTATAACAAATTTCTTCACTGTACATCTTTTGGAACCTGCTCTTCATTATTATTTGTCATTTGTTGCCTTATCATTGAAGATTCTAAAAAATAGGAAATTTAATTTTGTATAATTAAATACTGGGCTATCGGAGCAATTGTTGCATGCTAGCTAAAACAAAATGTTTTATAGGTTCTCTCAAATGCTCCACAATAAGCAAAATTGAAGAACACTTTTTTTCTTTACTGCCAAATAGTCTGCTCTCCAGGTACACAGCAAAGCATGAAATTTAGATGAATTTATGGACTGTCTATAGATGTCCTTTCTGATGTCACTGTGCAGCTCTTTAATCAAACGTTGAGATAATTCCTGAGATTAAATTGAATATTTTGTACAGTCTGATTTAAAAAGACTTGAATGCATTTGAGTGTTAATTGTATGAAGATAGCAGTATTTCAGTACCTTTCTGTTCTTGCCTTCTAAAAACTGTGCAACTCCGCTGCTTCAGTGATAGACAGACTGAACCAAGGTAGCATTTATGACTTTATTAGAGAATGGCAGCTGTATTTTGAGGTTGTGCTACAAGAATTAATTTAAATGATGAATTTTGGGCCTAATCTTTTGTTATCAAAAGAGATTCTGAAAGCAGTGGAGGCATTATATTAGGATCTGTGGAATTCACCTGAATAAGCTGGATTCTGATAGCAATTTTAATGTGAGGAATACAGCAGCTGTTATGTCAGTGTTAGTGAAGTAGTTGATCTGTTGTATGGTGTATATGCAAGAGAAGACCTCCGAGTAGACACTTGTTCTTCATAGTCTGTCAGTACAATTTAAGCAGATTCTTGTAAATGCCTGTATGGGTGCTATTAACACTTGTTCTATTCAAATATTTAAGGTGAATTTTTAGTTAAAAGTAGGATAGTATTGTCCCATATTTTTGAAAGGCAGAAGTTTTCTACTAAAAATGCTTCAGTATTCACATAGTAGTGGGGGAACCAGCTGTCGAAGATCAGTTTATTTACCTGCTGTAGCGGCTTTTTAGCCTTTGTAAATGCAGCTCTTGTTTGATGTCAAGCTGGAAACACGTATCTCAATTTCTGCAGAGGTCTGCTTGTATTCAATTTTTTCATTCATAACTTCAGTATTTAAATATTATGAAAATTGTAGATACTACCAATCTAGGTAGAGGTTCCAAGTGCTTTGGAGGATGCAGTATGCAGAAATGCCTCAGACTGCTGGGGATAGCTTAACAAGTAATGTAGCTCAAACTTTTCCGATAGTGGAAGAGTAGTTACTATCTTTATTTTAATGAGGGCAGACTTGTTGGCAACTTCAGAAGGGTAGCCTCTGTATGATGATATGTGGTCGTCTCTGTGTGTTATATCTGGTAAAACTTGGAATTGATAAACTGAAGTATTTGCTAGTATTGTTTAGTTTTATGCCCAGACTTCTCTCTGTTACTTCACTGTTGTACTTTAGAGGAAAGAGATTGAATCATCTAACTCAGTGCCATTATTGAAAAAACTTTTTAGAGGTTTGAAGAACTGAAGGTTCTTCAGTTTGAAGAACTGAAAATGTGGAGATTTGAATCATAGTTTGTGGATAAACATCTAAGTCTGAATATAAGATTTTAAGCCTGCATTTAAGCTGCAGACAAAAGTTTTCCATTCCTGGGATACTTGGTGCTCACAAAGTCTCACTTCAACTTCTAATTAATGTGAAAAAAATTAAAACTAGGAGTATTAGTTCGGAATAAGCTCTTCTCATGACAATTGGATAGATAGTAGTGTATTGGAAAACTTGGCTAGTTTTCTATAAACAGTAAAATTAGTAACGAAATCACATTGTTAGTGCCTTTGTTGTCCCACTCCTAATAGTTGATTCACCGATAACTTGTTATCATGTTTTTTGGATTCTTGTCTATAGATTTATGTTGAGTCTCTCTGTTTGTTTTTCAGACTGTAAGTGCCTTGGTCTGAAGATCTGTTTTTTGTGCTGATCTTCCAATACTCATCTCTCTTGTCCTTTCTAAAGATTTAGTGATTCTCCAACATGGAAAGAGCTGTATATGAGGGAAGGGGAGTTATGCAGAGGTAGAATACACATTAATTTGATGCCCCGAAGCAAACACACRTGGATATTAAATGTTTTTACTAGCTGAATTTCTAACTGTGTCTATATCACATGAAAAATACTTTTGAATCATTGGCAATTTTGTACTACCTAACTGCAGACCATGGTTCAGATGTCCTTGTAATTTAGGTAGTTTCATCTATTTATTTCCTTTTTGTCCTATAGTTCCGCTGCAAATTATATAGTTAACATYATCTTGCATTCTCTTTCTTACTGAGTGATGTTTTCCCATCTATGAGAAGAAGACGGGGTAGAAGAAAGTACTCTTGGGTCTTAACGTCTTAATTTTCTTGCCCATTCTAATGGTCTTCTCTTATGATCAGCAGCTGGCATGATTTTTTGCTGGCAAGGACCTGACAGTCAGTCAGGTCAGTCAGTCAGTAGTCAGTTATCTTCTTTAAGCCACGAAACATATTGCATCTTATTGCTTGTGCAATAATATTTGTAATTCAACTGTTAAGTTAGTAAATTAAACAAGATACTGTATTTTGGTTTATTTTTCGTAGTTTTGACTGAGAAACTCATGTTTGGAGTGTTATCTTCAGAGTCTCTGCCCTTTTTCCTGTTTTTAGAAGTTTAAACCTAGTATAATTTTGCATACCAAGCATAGGAAATTAACTGATTTAACGTATCTAAAWGTAGTTTTTCCTGGCTGCAGATGTTGGAGTTAAAGGCTAGATGCGAGTGTTTTAGCAGATATTATTTGCTTTTTGGGATGCTATTCATTGAAATGACATTCTTTTTTTACTGGTAGTGGAGAAGATAGTTTATCTACAGAAGCTTTTTGTTTTGTTAAAGTGCTGTTTATTTGGAGGAGAGGGAAGACAGCTTTTCCAGAAGAAAAAGATATTCTGAAACTAGAGAATTTTACTGGATTTTTGGAAGTGTTTCTGGGATTTTATGCCCTGTTTCCGTTGAATCTAGAGAAAATTTGGGAGTTTTAGTGGCCTTGAGCATCTAGTCTTTTTATGAAGAACTTAAACTTAATATGGCCTCTGAGATGAACTTTTAGAAACTAACTTGAAAATTAGCTTCTACTAGTAAGCAGATGAAATAACTCATCTATTCCAGAGAGAACCAGAAAATATTTCACAAGCTAGTTCTACCGCAGCTTTCTGATCTGACCTCACACAAGATACTACTTTTTTTTTWAAAAAAAAGTTCCTTTTATAAATGAAATGAATGGTATGGTTCTATTTTCAATACCTGTAAAATATTTATTAGCGTGAAACGTGGTATTAAAAGAGTAAGTGTGCTGCCATAATGACAGATGAGGCTATGTTAGATTCAAAAGTAGATTTGTTTGACAAAATAGTACTAGAAAACAGAGGGGAAATAATGATAGAAACACCGTGAGTATAATATTCTCTTAAGATAAGCATCTGAAATGTATTAATATCTTGTTTTTTCTAATGACAGGGACTTGCAATGAGGTGCTGAAGCCTTGTTTCACTGATTCGGAGAGACTGGACCTAAATGGCGCAGCATGACTTTGCTCCAGCCTGGCTTAATTTTCCTACTCCGCCGTCATCAACAAAGGTATGTAGTTTGCTGTCCTTTTGAGTAGGAAATYTTACTATTAAAGAAGTTTTAAAAACTATAACCTAAATCATAGTAAAAATATAAATCTTTATGAATAAATGAAGAGTGATAGCAGATGACATCTAGTAAATCTTGCTGTGATGTTCAAATTGTTGGACCTCGGGTGCCAAGTTCCTACCTCTCTCTTTTTTTGTCTATACTGCTGAATTGATGAAGAGAAATATGTGCTTAGACGCATTGTCAGAATTGTTGTTAGATTGAGTTTACTTTCATCAGTAATTTAAGCTGAATTGCTGTATTTTTATACTAAAAGAAATGAGATAGGTATGTGTTTGGTATCCTCAATTTTGATTCTGCTCTTTAGCATCCTATACCTTTTATAGGCTAGTATTCTGTATTCCGTCATCTGAATGTTTTTTTTTTTTTTAAAAAAAAAAAGTTGAAGTAGACTTTCTGAAAGGGATCTTCAGTTGCTAATGGGATGTTTGTAAGTACTACTGGAGTGTGCTGCTTTTAAATAGTTGTGAATCCTCCCCYGTGGCTGTTTTATCTACAGTGCTTTATTCATGTTATACAGTGGGACAGTTAGCTTGGGAACAAGAAAGTGCSATCCCCGAATCATTAGAATTCGCAAGTGTTCTGGGAAGACTTTAATATGGCTGTCTCATCTAAATGTTTCTAAATCTTTTGTTTTCTGCCTTACGTTCCTACATTTCTTTTTTAAAAATCTTGAGTGAATGCAGAAGCAAATGCAGCACTGGATATTTCAATTTACTGTCATTTGCTTTATATCTCTGTTAAGGAACCTTATCTTCATTATAAATCCTTTTGAATGCAATATTGACAATGGTCTACTATGCTATGGTCATACTAGCCATGAGAGTGGTGTTGCCTTGTTTTAATGTATTAACATAACTTTCTTATCATTCATATCCATGCAAAATAACCCTTATAAACTTAATTCTGCATGCTTGTGCTATTGTTAAATGCAGAGTCAGTAWTAGCTGTGTCCTCACTGCTTTATTTGTGTTACAGTCATATATAAGCACTTACATGCTYATGCATTTTTTAAAGTTGAGTTGTTAAGTTAGGTCATCATATTACTCTTATTTCTTTCTTCTGCAGTGATCTAGCTATCCTTGTTTAGTTTATTAGTTTATTTACATTTATTTAAATTATTTTATTAATCTTTGTTTAGTTTAGTATCTGTGTTTAAGCAACTGTCAGTTTTCTTGGAATTTTAGGCCTGTCTGTTCCTAGATGGTAACTGGAATCTGTTTTTATTCTATTTGATTTCTGGAATACTTAACTGTTTGACCACCTTCTTTTGTCAATTTAATAGATTTCTGCCTGAAGGAACAGTAATCAGAGCTTAGATTAAGACAGTGTCATACTTGAACAGTCTTTCTCTGCGTATTTCAAGAATCTACTGGAAGAAATTTACCTTGAACAATTAAAGTGTCAATAGAACAGAATAAAAATAAGTTCAAGTACTACCCTAGAACTATTTGAATCTACTTCCAGATGTGGATTTTTTTTTTTTAATTTATCACTTTCTGAATTGTGGGAGATGTTATTGTAAGCATCTGTTATGGATTCTGCTCTCTCCTGTGAATCTTTGCCTCAAGGGGTTTAGGTAGGCTCTCTTATTTTTTTAAAAAAACTTAAGAGTAGGTTACACAGGTGCTTTCTCCATTGTTTTTTGTGYATCATCTTACACTTGTTTGAAATAGAGCTTATTTCCTTGCTTCGCCTGCTCCCTACTGATTAGTCTTGCATGATATACAGCACATTTGTACATTAAGCACTTGGAGTGTCTGTTTGGTCCTCCACTATTCATAGCAACTTCTAATTTATCAATAAGGTTAATTCTATCATTCCCCAAAAATGTGGGCCTTATGAAGGGTTCCTCTTTGCCTCATCATTCTTAGAACAGACGTTTTATTATTCTTCCCATATCTTAACAATTTAGCTGCAGAGAAGAGCAGAAAAGAAGGATTGAAATGAAGGATGGGTTGAAGAGGGCAAGGTGTCTCATGCTCCACGCAGAGTGGAGCTGCGATGAGGCTATGGTATCAGCATCCTTTAACCTTGAAGAGAAATCGAGCACTATCCTGTCAGTTTTTTATTTCCTAGGAGAGGACCTTTTAGGTCCAGCTTTGGCAGTTTAGTTGTCCTTAATCCTGGATAGCTGAAGCATTCAGTCACGTAGGTAAAAGGTTGAATCAGAAGAACCAGACACCAGGAAATCAGGTTTGTGAATGAGCTTTCTTAATGTGACTGATAAATAACAGCTTGTCTGAAATCCACCTCACTGCTGCTGATTTCCTTTTAAGGATAGGTGCTATGTATATGTCTTTTGGTTGTCGTTTGGTTTTAATATCATTTGCCTGTCACTTACCTAGCAAAACCCATTACTGGGTGGCCTTAGTTCAAGTCTAGCATTTGCATCAGTATACCATATTGCCGCTGGGCAGGTGAAAACAGAAACAGATCATGAGTAGTGTAGGCAGCTTGGAATATGAAGAGAACTTCTCTGAAAGCGTTCCTTTAAAATATGTATGAGGAAATTGTAAACAGGCTGTCATGCTCATGGCTTTTACAGGGTTGTCCTATTCCTTCATGTCTAAGCAATAAGACTTCTTATGCCTGAAATGAAAATAATTTTGTTTTGTTTCTAGTTGAATTAAGTCAGATAACTCCTCAACTTCCAGAAATAACCGATAGATTTCCTGTTGATTACGGAGTTTACTGTCATCTTTGCTGCAAAAAGCTTGATAGACTAATACCCCCATCATGTGGGCGAAATGCAAACTGCACAATCTTTGCATACAATGTAGTGAATTGAGATGCGTTATATCATGTACAGCTCATACTATATATATAAAAAAAACCTGTCAATTAAATTTTGTAAAAGTTTATTTTTAAAAGTTCAGTTAAAAAATGAAAGTTAAACTCCAAAGACAATACTAGAAGGTTGTCTTTTCGTATGTAAATGAACATAGAGCTGTCTTCAAAAATTTCATATTTAATCAACAAATCTGGAACTTGCTTAAATTTTGGTAGCTTATTCAAAGTTTAAATTTTTAATTGAAATGGAAGGATTAATTATAATAATTTGTAAACTATTTAGGTCTCTTGTTTTTTGTGTTTTATCTTTCTTTCATTTGTCAAGAAAATGATTCACTATTCAGAGCTCTAATGATAAGGGGTTGTCCCTCTCAAGTTGACTTTGTACAATCTAGAAGTACACTTTGTATTTTAAACTTATTTTGGGGTTAACTTGAGCTTGAATTTTAGCCAGTAGGTTTTGAATACCACCTTGACCTGAGGGTATCTTCAGTGGAACTTAGATGCCATCTGTCACRTGCTTGTGTCTTGAGAGGAGGGATAAGAAGAAAATAATTCTCTGCCACATTTTTCTCAAAATAGGCAAACTTCTTACTGTGATTCAAGCTTTTATTTTTATTCTTTTTCACCAGTGGAGTACTTCTGTATTAACTATATTAATATTTAATAGCTGATAATTTTTGGAATGTAACTTCAGGCTTTCTTTTTCAGACTTGTATTATTCATGGTTATATTTGAATCATGTTGTCAAGGTTTGTCTCGATAGTCATGAAGTTGGACAGTATCTGTAGATCACAACTAGAAAAATTCATGGGTTAATAAGACAAACAGGATGAATAATGCCTATATGAAATGTCTRCTTGGCTACAAATCAACACCAAAAAGTAGTCAGCTTAATGAAGTCAGGCCAGCATGAAACCTCAAGCTGAAGAGCTGTAGCTGCTATTAATCTGAGTTTAGTAGTACTGGTGTTAACATGATCGTTGTGTTCAGACTATTGATTTCAGACCTTGTCACAAATGCCCTTTTGAAATGCCCCAATGAGATGCCCTTTGCAAGATGACAGAACTCTAGTCTCTAAAACTAAATTGCACCTACATGGCATTTAGCATGTGACAAACAGGTCTTTTTTAGGGAAAGATAAAAGAAATGCAGAGCTTGAGGTTCTCATCATAGTGATGAGCAATTTCCCCTGCCTTCAGGAACTTTCAGAGAGTCCTGCAGATTATCCTTATCCTTACTTTTTCTTATGTCCTTTTATCACCACCTCAGCTACAGGCTTCCACAAGTCTCTTTTAAGGGTGATGCTCAGTCTTTCTCCTTATTTCCTTAGACTTTAGGTTAAATGCTTTTTGTTTATTTCCCCTCCCTCTAAATTAAAGTGAATATTAAAGATTTTCCTTTAGAGGTTCATCTTAACTTATAGGGTGAAACTATGATCCCATTTGCTCCTTTAAAGCCAGGACCTTTCTGCTGATTTCCTTTCAWTTTTTTTGTTAAATATTTTCAACTGTATTACGATTTTGCACTTTCATTTGCCTTCCTGCCTCCTCCTGAGGATTTGAATCAGAAATTGGCATCTCTTCAGTCAAACATGGGACCTTTCAAGCTACTTCAGGCCTTCTGAAGCATACAAAGATTTCTTTTCAGATGCACTGTGAAGAATCTAGAACTGCCTTTTACTTAGGTATAATAGAATGGATGGGTGCATTTCTTTCTCCAGAGATGTATATGAAAGGTAGCAGCCAAAACTTAGAAATACATTCTGAGGACTCTACAGGGATAATATTTCATGATGAAGTGAAGTCTAGATCAAGACAGGAGGCAAACTAATTACTTTATGCTAGATATACTGTTATTAGAATAGACTGATCACCTTTTTTTTGCCTCAATTCAGAATATGTAAGAACAAGAACTGGTATATTGTGGATCAYGGGCTGTATGTTCCCAAGGATTATGTGAATAAGCCATTATTGCTCGCGCTCTTTTTTTTTTTTTCCCTGAATATTCAGATCTGGAGAGGGAAGGAGCTTCAGGCAGCAAATGAATACTTGTTCAGTAAAGCAGATGCTTCCTAAAGTTGTTAGATCTGCTTTTCTGACTTTGTACCTTTTCACACAGCTCTTCATCTATACATTCACAGATAATATGGCACTTGGAAGTGCCAAATCGTAGTCATATGCAGTGCAGTGGACATATATGTGCTCAGTGGGTTTAGTAGTGGAAAGAAGGGGACTTTGCTTCATCTGCACCAAATAGATTGTGTGACAGGCAGGTACTGGGGAACACAGTCTTCCTCTATTGCTGGCAGTTGTACAATACATCAAACAGTAAGACTAAGTATTCTGTAGAATGAAAATTTGTTCCGTAATTCTTGAGCGGTGGTAGTGAAAGAAATGCTATAGTATTAAAATAGTAAGGACRGAAGTGGGCAGAAATAATAAAGACAGCTGCTGTTGGATATGGGGTTTTTTAGGTTTAGTTCCCTAAGGTATGAGTTCTAGTAAAGATGTATTTTGACATGCTATTCTCAACAAAAGGTTTTAGTTAATAAAGTATTTGCTACTGATATATTAAATATTTATTACTTTACAATTTCTGATGCCTGCTTATAATCTGATAATTTGAAGTATATTAATGAATCTGAGCTCTTTCTAGTCTTTCATAAATTTTTTTATTTATATTGCATAATTAGTTATATTTGCCTTATTGAGTTGTAATGACAAGGCTTATCAACTAGGCTTTTTTGGTTACAACTGCCTCTGGTGGGAGCCTCTCCTAGCTTTCTGTGCAATGCACATGTGCAATCTGACTGTGCAAATCAAGATCCCATACATCTCCCCTGCCTTCAAAAATGAGTTCTTCTGTCCTTTTTTTTCTCTCCCTGTGTCCCCCCCCCCCCGTGTGTGTGTGCTTTCTATTTTTTTTAAACTCTACTGCAACATCCGTTACTCCCTTCTGCCAAACTGAAACCAGAATACTTGGGACTTGTACTTTGTGTCCAACTTCCTTTTGACAATGACACAAGCAGCTCTGTTTCAGTGTCCTGAAATGGAAGATGTAGCTTCTGCTAGCATGGAAGATAATGATGTAACTCTGAACATGTATATTCTTGAGAGCCACTCTATGGGCTGGCATTCATAGTCCTTTTTAAAACTTTTTGAATATACCATGAATAATGTGCATGTCATCAGTGATAATTCAGTTCTGTTAGTAATCAGATATCTCAGTCTATAACTTATGCTCCTTTCCAGTCATCACTGAACTTTGAGAAACATTCTGAAAACTTTTCGTGGACAGAGAGTCGTTATGAAGCAAATCGCAGAAGACACAACTCTTCAGATGGCTTTGATTCTAATATTGGAAGGCATAATGGAGGTATGATTTATCTTTCATGGAATGTCTTATATAAATTCATCTTATTGCTTTGTAGTGCTCTAGCTAGAAAAAAATCTGAAGGTAATAGCTGTCCTATGCTAGATGCCTTATTCTGTAGTAGAACAGAGATACAGAAAGACGTTTTTTTTGTGGAACAGGGTATGATGACTTGCAGTTGGTTGGAGCAATATACTTCCTGGTGTATACTTCTCTTAACAAGAATAAAAATGTGGAGTTAATTTTCTAGACAGCAACGTAAATGAGCAGTCAGAAAAGGGGTTTGACTAGTCTTGATATCAGACTGTCTTTCTCTAGCACTGTTCTGTGAGATTCTACCCTGCTGCTTATGTGAATGTAAACTAAGTTATCGCATCCCAAAGTATAGACCTACTTGCCTAACTCCTGTAACAATTTTGCAAAAGTAGAACATTCTTTCAAAACTATTTGTAATTACATTTCTTTAAAATCTAAGGGCATTTTGGGAGAAAAGAGAAAAATGGTTGGCGTTCACAAGGCAGAAATGGTACAGAAAACGTAAACCATCGTGGGGGATATCATGGTGGAGGCTCCCGCTCTCGTACCAGCACTTTCCACTGTGGAAAAAGCCAAGGACTGCATGAAAATAATGTACCTGAAAATGAAACCGGGAAAAAGGAAAACAAGGAAGAACCCAAACAGTTTGAGGCTGAGGATTTTGTAAGTTAATTGTACTTATAATAAACAAGCTTTCATTGTTTCTCCAAGTGCCATTTTGTCCATTGCAAGCTACTTGATGAGATTTCAGCAGTTACAGATCATCTTATAAGGGATCACCCTTTCCATAGGTAAGAGGGTGTTAGTCATCTGTCCACTAACTTGTTTCTCTTTTTAGCTCCACTTCTTACTGTTACTTTTTGTTACTGTTGCTTAGGTGTTTAAATGAAACTCAAGTATTTATGAGGGAAACTATAATTGGGTTCTAAGTTCTTTTCATAATATCTTACTGCAGTTTAGTGTGGCGTGTGCCTATTAAACTGTATATGACTACATTAGTGGAAATCTGAAGCACTAACAAAGTGATCTTTCTGCCAGCTGCCATTTGAGGTCACACGCTTCATCCTAGAATTGTAGGAAGTAAGAGGAAGAGTAAGCTTCTTTTTAGAAGAACTACGCGTCGCTCCTTTTTTTTTTTTTTTTTCTTTCTCTTTCTCTGCACAGTGCATATAATTGTAATGAGTACTGCCTGAGATACTTTCTTGGAGAAGAGTAAAGTGAGCATTGATCTATTTGGGTATGTTGTGGGGGGAAGTGTCTAGTATGTCTCCTTCTAAAAATCTTTGTTAGCAGAAGGTATGCTTCAGATTTTATTGTGATTCTTTGTTTAATTGATTCCAGATTTAAAAACTTACTGTTAAATTTCATTTTTAATAATGTTCAAACTTCCTTTCAGCCATCACTGAATCCTGAATATGAGAGAGAACCAAACCAGAATAAATCTTTAGCTGCGGGTGTGTGGGGTGAGTATTTTTAACTCTTTAATATACAAATCTAGCAGAGATTTGAAGTTGAGACAGGTGTTTTGGGGGTTGTATTTTTAGAATATTTGAATTTGAGGAAACTTCTTGATATTGCCACAGTGCAACAGCCTTTCCATAAGAGCTAATACTTCTGTGTGGATATCATTCTGTTGTTCTGTAGATGCAAGCAGAACTAGTGTTCTTATCGTAGTAGTGTACCTCTTTTGGTAAAAGACATCAAGAATCCTCTTCCAGAGAGGAAATGGGATGACAGTGGGTTAGGTAAACTAGTGATGTAATAGGTAGCTGAAGACTTCATAAAAGAAAGCTTCTAGCTGAGTAGAGATGTTTAGAAGAGCTTGCAAAGAAATCTGGGAAGGCTGGAGAGAGCAAGCTAGCTTGACAAGATTTAAGGTCTCTTTCTGGAAACAAGTATCTTTAGCCATGTTGCGTGTGTTTGTGAATTATTTTCTTCACTGCCAACACTCATGGTCGGCTCTGAACTGTAGTTTGGAGTTATTTTGTCATCTCCACCTGATGCATTTGGCTACTACACAGTTCTGTAGGTTTTAAATACACAGTTTACTCCCAAGAAAATGGCAGCTTTAGACTGTACAGTTCTTAAAGCAATAAACTTAAAGAACCTTCCCCGTTATATAAAAAGGTAGTAATAGTTTTTTGGGTTTTTTCCCCGAGTCTTGGGGAGGTTACAGAGCAAATTGAGCACTCTGTAATGTGGTTCCATTTGATTTGAAGTAGTGTTTTTCCAGGCTTTAGGTACCACCCTTCACAAGTGAAGGAACTGTTCTGTTAGCTAAATAGAACTGTAATGTACAGCACAGTAACTTGTTAAAGTACACCCTGTACAAGGAAACTTAATATTCAGGACAGGAAGAATTTTACCATCCTCTTTAATAGCTGTTAAAAAAACGTATGCTTTTGATGCCCTTTTTTCTTGTGTATATGGAGTTTGACATTATGTGTGTTACAGAAAACTTTTTTCCCCCCCACAAAGTTCAATGAAAGCAAAATACAGTTATTACATAAGTTTTGTAACATGTACCAGCTAAACAAAACTAAAGTAATTTATTCTTTCATGATAATTTTTTTTAATGAAGGATATGGTGACACTTTCTGCCCATGAAGTAG